>NC_056750.1:769936376-769971376 GCF_019279795.1 Protopterus annectens
CCAGTCGCATGTTTTTGGAAATATGGGAGGAAACCAGAGCACCCAGAGGAAACCCACGCGAATGCACAGAGGACATGCAGACTCCGCACAGAAGGCACCCTAGCCGAGAATTGAACCAGAGAACCTCTTGCTGTGAGGTGACAACGTTAACTGTTACACCACTGCGCTGCCCAAAATAATCATAGGTGTTGCTGTAAGAATATACACAAGTGCTAATACAGTACAGTTGTGTAAGGAAACTTACCATAACAGTAGCTGTTGTAATGGATCAGCACTGCAATAGCCTAAGGTGTAGGAGTTTAACCTTTATGCATAAGCCAGCTTCTCAAAGTTTTGGGTTCCCTTCCTGCACTTCCACTCCATATAAAAGGCATGATGAGCATTAAAAGCTTCAAGGTATGTTTACCTAAAAGGAGGCAAGAGTCCTGAGTACATGTGCAAGGAAACCATGAAAATTATAGCATAAACTTGACACAAAAGATTGAAAATAGTCACACCCTGGCAAACTACTTGAAGAACATCAAGTAAAGTAGGTGGTGGGAGGGATGGCTATTCCAGCAGTGATCCAACAGAATATCTAATGTTATGTTACGTTTACTTACACAGCTGTACTTTGTTCATAAATGAATCACCGCTACATTAGCCTAAGATGCATAGGTGGAATATCATTGCCTAAACAAATAGGAAAAAGGGAAAAAAAAAAAAACCAAGAGAAGAGGCTAAAACCTAAGACTCCAGAAGCCTTTGGAGTATGATGCTAGCAAAATCTGTTCTGGATCTAGAAAATCAATCCAGTTTGCACTGCTTTGTAAAGGGATGTACAGAGGACCAAGTTGCTGACTCTAGAATGCTTCTAGAGGCAACCTATTTTCAGAAAGCCACATAAATTGTTAATTCCATTGACAAAAGAGCTATATCCCTGCCTGGAAGTATGTTATTTTGGTGAACATAACAAAATGTAATACAGTAAACTCTCAGTTAACCGGAACTCAAGCAACCAGAACTCTCAATCAACCAAATTTCATATATTGCACTTTCTGCCTTGGATAGAAGGAAGTTTCCCTGTTCACTGTGACAGAGGGAGCTTTGAGCAGCCCATATGTCCCTGGAGGAGTGGTTTCAGCCCAGAGATTAGTAGTTTATTGGCCATTTTGGGCTAATTTCTATCTCTTTCATTTCCCTGCTATAAAACCCGCATTTGCGAAGTTTTTGCGCTAGTATACAGTTCATCAAGCTCCTGCCTGGTGCCTTGCAGAGTTCTACAGCAGCAGAGAGACAAAACTGAGATTTTGGAGTGATTAAGTATCATTTTTCTGCATTTTCTTGCTGTCTTTAGCTAACTCTGCCTAAAACGCCAATTTTCTAGAGTTTCTGTGATTTAAAAAGCTTGTTTTATCTACATATTGTACTTATTTTACTGCCTGCACTTTAACAAAGTTGTTTTTGTTTAAATTACCTGTTTAACTGTTGTAGGCTACACACTCAAGTGTGATAGCCATTTCTGTGCATTTAAAGTGTTTTTTTATTGTATTTGCTTTATTTTCTGAAAAATACATATATACTTGTTTTCCCACAATTCTATGCTAGTATAGCACAGTTTTCAGGTTAGTGCTGAATTCAGGGCTGTGTTACAAGTTTCTGTGTTTGCCCATACCTTACTTGGATAGAAGGAAGTTTCTCTGTTCACTGTGAGAGAGGGAGCTTTGAGCAGCCTATCTGTCCCTGGAGGAGTGGTTTCACACAGAAATTAGTAGTTTATTGGCCATTTTGGGCTAATTTCCATCTCCTTCATTTCCCTGCTATAAAATCTGTATTTGCCCAGTTTTGCACACCGGGCAGTTAGGATGTAACTATTCCTGGCTCCACAAAGTGTACTCTTCAATTTTTCCCTTGGAACAAGACAAACTTTCAACTTAAGCACTCAAACCATTCACTTCTCATCCCGGCACTTGCTCAAAACACATAGCAAGCACTAATAAACCTTAGCACTAGACCTCCCCCTATACTTTAGAGAAGGACAAGGCTCTCTATTCGACCTTACCAGCCAGTCATTAAAACAGTTCACTGTACCTATCCAGGCATGTCCAAAGGGCAGTTTCAGGTGTACTCTCAGGACCAACTGGTGAATCTGGGCACTTTGAGGTAATGTTACAATTGCCTCATGTACACAGACAACCCTCTCCTCCTCCCACCAAACACTAATACATGCGTGAGATGCAATTATACAGCCAAACTGGCGGCTAAGCTCTATCAACCCCAGACTGGACCAGGCAGTCAAGAGGAGAATGGAATTACTTGCATCACACCACCAGTCTCACATAGACCTATGAAACCAGCACCAGCAAAAATCACACATAAATACACGAAAACATACTCGGAGGCTCGAAATAAAAATCTGCAAAAGCAACAGAGACCTCCAAAGCAGACATCTAAGCAACCTCCACCCACCCCAACACAAACCATGAAATACATACTTCACAAAACTAGTGTGCCACGCAATCACAGCCCTTAAGGCAAAATAAAATACCCAACACACTAGTAATAAGTGACTCTATAGTCAGGCATACTGACGTCCCACTCACTAGGCTGAACAAGGAAAAGGTTACTGTTAGCTGCCTGTCGGGTGCCAGGATTCGCCACATAACACAAGCACTTAGGTCACTCCAGAAAAAGTACAAATATGACTGTCATTGTCCATGTTGGCGTGAATGACCTGAGCCGTACCTCCCTGGACTACATGAAAAGAGACATGGAGGAGCTCTCTGATCACGTAGCCCAGGCTGGTATGACCCTAAGTAGCATCTTGCCCTCACCAAGAATGGTACCATGGTATAGAGAAAAAATGATCAATTTCAACAATTGGCTAAGCTTTTGGTGTCATTCAAAGGGGATCCAGTGTCTGTCAGCCTGGGATGACATGCTCAACAAGCCACGCTGCTTCACTAGAGACGGCTTGCACCTGTCACCCTTAGGCTTTCGAATACTGGCCAAGGCTCTTGCCACCACCATAGTGCCTTTTTTAGGCAAGGCTCAAAAGACAAACCCACCGCCGTAAATAGCACAAGTAACAAAAAACTGAGGGTACTGCAATTCAATGCCAGAAGTCTAAACCTCACAATGCATGCACTCGAGGCACTCCTCAGGATGGAGAAAATCGATATATGTGCAGTAACAGAAACCTGGTTTAAGGCTCCAGAGAGCACCCCAGCACTACCAGGCTACAACTCATACCATACATTTCGGCCACAAAACCCGGACTGAAATACAAAAGGTGGGGGGGGGGATCCATATTCATCAAGGATACCCACACCTCCAGGTTAGTGGCACAGCATAATGCTTCAGAGATCATCCACGTGCAACTAACAATGGGTAAAAATAGAAGTTATGTTCTTACCATAACGTTCCATGTTAGTTGTCTTCTTCTCGCCTTCTTCTTGCTGGATGGGTTCGGAGCCGACCTCGGCTCCGACTCGGCCACTCTAAAAGCTCGAGAGTTGGTTCCACCGGCTTGAGGCTCCCCTTATATCCCACAATGCTAGGCGTGAGTTACCTCAGATCTCGTTTGTAAGCTAACCCCAGCTTATAATAGTATCAGAATAACTATAAACAAAGTCCACCTCTAAAACCAGGGAGAAAGAAGGGTGACCTATATCCTCATCCAGGAAATATGCACAACAGCATATGCCTAATAAAAGAGGTGGTAGAAAGAGAGGTCACAATCACAACTCCTCTAGGTCTGTCCAGGCCAGGGGAAGGAGGTGGGACAAGAAGAAGAAGCGAAGAAGACAACTAACATGGAACGTTATGGTAAGAACATAACTTCTGTATGTTAAGTTGTCTATCTCGCCTTCATTCTTGCTGGATGAGACCGTCCTAGCACCTTGTCCCGGTGGCCTAACGGAACAGACTCCTGAGAACAGTGGAACCAAAGTTAGCTCTATGCCTAGAAGCTAAATCCAACTTATAATGAGAAATGAAAGTGTGAGGAGTAGCCCAAGTAGCAGCTGCACAAATGGTGTCAATAGGCAGTCTGTCTTGGAAGGCTAAAGAAGTAGCCAAAGCTCTGGTGGAATGGGCCTTAGGTTTATTAGGCAGCTTTTGGTGTCTAATTTCATAAACAAGGGAAATCAGAGATGTTAGCCATCTAGATAATGATACCTTTGAAACTGAAAGTCCCTTTCTGCCTTCTGCATAGGAAACAAACAGCTGGTCAGATTTTCTGAATTGTTTTGTTCTATCCAAATAGTACCTCAACTGACGATGAACATCTAGCCAGTGTAATTTTTGTTCAGACCTATTGGAATATTCTGGAAAAAGACAGGGAGGTCAATGCTTTGATTTAGGTTTGACGTCGAGACTACCTTAGGCAAAAGGACGGGTTGGTTCGTAAGGATACCCTGTCCTTATGGAACAATAGATAAGGAGGTCGACAGCTGAGTGCATGAAGTTCTGAAACTCTTCTAGCTGAAGTAATAGCTACCAGAAAGAGAGTCTTCCATGATAGCAATTTTAAAGAACAGGAGGCTGCAGGTTCGAAAGGGGGAAGAATCAAAGAAGTAAGAACTAAATTTAGGTCCCAAGGAGAAGGAGGATTTCTTATAGGAGGTCTGAGAAGAAAAACTCCTTTCAAAAAGGCTTTGCAAAGCTTGTGGGACATTAAGGCAGACTCAGAAATACCCACATGAAAGTTAGAAATAGCTGCCAATTGAACTTTAAGAGTAGAAGGAGATGAACCTGCATGGAAGAGTTCAGCTAGGAAATCAAGGACTATTTGGATGGAAGCAGTGAAAGGATCTATGTCCCTTCCTTGAGCCCAATATGTGAAGCGTTTCCACTTACTCAAATAAATCTTCCGAGTGGAAGATTTATGGGAAGCTATCAAAATATCTCGAACAGAGTGAGATAATTGAGGAAGCCTGGCTAAGGTTGGAACTGGAGGAACCAAGCAGTGAGGTTCAGAGAGGGGAGGGAGCGATGAAACTGACCCGACTGTTGGATCAAAAGATCTGGAACTAGGTCCAGATGCCAAGGTCGCTCCAATAGAAATTGATGTAGAAAGGGGAACCACACCTGTCGAGGCCAGTAAGGAGCAATGAGGATCAACGAGGCCTTCTGAGCGATAGCTTTCTGTATCACTTGAGAGATTAGTGGGAAGGGAGGAAATGCATACAGAAGTCCCCGGGGCCAAACTTGGACTAGAGCGTCTCTGCTGGGTTGGCCTGGTAAAGGGAATAGAGTGAAATAATCTCTGCACTTGCTGTTTTGGGGAGTAGCAAAAAGATCGCAGCAAGGCTGACCCCACTTGAGAAAAATTTCTCTCACAACAGAGTCTTTCAGAGACCACTCGTGAGGCATGAGGATAGCTCTGCTCAACTTGTCCGCGATTTGATTGGACTTCCCGGGGATGTGCGTTGCTATCAGAAACCGCTGAGAAGAAATCGCCCATTGCCACAATCTGAGTGCTACTCGACACAGGGGGTAGGGCCTGGTTCCGCCTTGTTTGTTGATGTACCACACTACAGACATATTGTCTGTCTGGATTGCAATCGTTCCCAAGGGAAGAGAGTCTTGAAGGGCTTGCAACGCTAAAAGCACTGCTCTCATCTCCAGAACATTTATGTGCAAGTGGCATTCGTCTGGTTGCCATGTGCCCTGGACCGTCCTGCCCTGATAATGCCCCCCCCACCCGATCAGGGAGGCGTCCGTTGTCAGAGTAGCAACCGGAGGGGGAGGAACAAAGGGTCTTCCCAATAAGAGCTGAGGGGAAGAAATCCACCACATGAGATGATTTCTGCATGCCTGCGTGATCATAATGGTGTGGGACATTGGAAGTTGCTGGTATGACCATTGTGTAAAGAGCATCCATTGAAGGATTCTCATGTGGAATCTGGCTAATGGAAGCAGAGGTATGGCCGCCATAATTCCCAACACTTTCAGAACTAACCTGGCTTTGATTCTGTTGTTGTTGAAAAGGAGTGAGACCAGTTTGTGTATGTCTGTTATTCTCTGATCTGTTAGTTTCGCAGACATGTCTACTGTGTCTAGATTTGCGCCTATGAAGGTAATAGTACGACAAGGCGACAAAACAGACTTTTCGCAATTTATTGAAATGCCTAACTTTTGACAAATGCGAAAAGTGTAATCCCTGGCCATCAGAAGGAGATGCTTGGTGGGAGCTGTGAGGAGCCAGTCGTCCAAATATGGAAACACCTGGAATCCTTGTCGTCTCAGGTGAGAAGCTACCACTGCCATGCATTTGGTAAACACCGGGGCAGTGGTGAGACCAAAGGGCAGGGCCCTGAATTGAAAATGACTGGTTCCCAGCCTGAAGCGGAGGAATCTTCTGGAGCGTCTGTTCATTTTTATGTGATAGTACGCATCCTGAAGGTCTATAGAGCACATCCAGTTCCTTTTCCCAATAGGGGAAGGATGGACTGCAGCGTGACCATCCGAAATCTTGTTTTCTTGACTGATCTGTTCAAGATACTGAGATCCAAAATTGGTCTCCAGTCCCCTGTTTTCTTTGGAACTAAAAAGAACCTTGAGTAGATTCCGGATCCTTGCTGGTCTGCTGGAACTGGCTGAATTGCTCTTTTCGCAAGCAGCTTTGAAATTTCCAAAACCGCTAGATCCCTTTGAGTGGGTGGAACATCTGGAAGGGATTTTTTTGATTGGTTTGGAATGCGAAGAAAGGGAATAGAATAGCCTTCGGAAATGACGGACTGTACCCATTTGTCTTGAGTCAGGGATAGCCAGGCTTCTGGGTACAGTGACAATCTTCCCCCGACTGCCTCAGAAGGTGGGCAGTCGGGCAACACCTCAGGGATGCTGAAAGGGCTTATCAGAGAAGGCTTCTCGATTGCCCTGGTTCTGCGGAGCCCCCCTGCCTCGAGGGCGACGTCTACCATTGTTATTCCCGCCTCTGTGCGTCAGGTGAAGTCCCTTGAGATTGTTTACGGAACCACATTTTCCCACTTTTCTGGCCTTTGGGGTAAGGCCTAGAAGGAGTAGAAAAACGGACTCCGACGGCAGAAAGAGTCTTGCCATCAGTCTCGCACCTAGTCAAGGTTTCTTTCACTTGAGGACCAAAGAGAGATGATCCATCGAACGGGGAATTAGTGAAAGACGTTTTGAAGGGGTCCGCAAAATTGCATAGCCGCATCCAGGCATGCCTACGTAAGGCCACACCTGTCCCTGCGGCCCTGCTCGCTCCATCAGCCGCATAAGAAAGGAGGCGCATGGAGGAGTTGGCTATGGAGTTCAGGGTAGCCAGTTGAGTGTTCATCTTATCTTGAAAACCCGCAGCTGTAGGGTCCTTCAACATGTCACTCGCTTCTTTGATCAAGTCCCTTTGAAGACGAGTAAAATGGCACAGGTAGTTCAGCGAACGCATAGCAAATGTCGCTGACGAGAACATCCGCTTCCCGTACCTGTCCATGGACCTAGATTCCTTGTTAGGTGGATGGACAGGTACTGAAGGATCAGCTAGTTCCTTCTTAGTGGCAGCAGCAACCACCATAGCATCCACAGAAACTCCTTTTGTCAAGAACTGTTTGTCTGCTGGTGCCGTTATGAATTTTGAGGGTCTCCTGGGAGTGGGGTCCACTGAATCAGGAGCCGTCCATGCCTTTTAGCTACCACCTGCATGAGGGGGTCAAAGGGGGGAGACACCCAGGAGGTGGAAGGACGAGAGCCAAACGCCTCAAGGTACACAGATTCATCCTCCGAAGGGTTGAGGGCTGGCCAATTTCCCCTCTGTTTGAGGATTTCCAGAATGTCTGCAAAAGAGACATCTTCAGAAGGGGAACGGGGGGAACCCTCGGAATCCTCTAAATCTGTGTCAGATGTGATGGACTCAGGTGAGTCAATGTGTTTCCTCTTACACTTCCTCTTCCGAGGGGGCTCTTCTGCCAAATCAGGAGAGGCCTCGGAAGAGGATGAGATCCCCACAGGGGGTTCCTGAGGAGCTGGCTCTCTGCGGTCCGGGATGAGGGAGTGAGTCGACTTGACCTGAGGCACCGTAGAGGGAGGGGCGGACGGAGCCGACTGTGGAGTAGAGCCAGGCTCTAACACACTCCGCATGACCTCGAACGCACCCCTGTCAGGCAGAGCCAGAGGTCCCCGCTCCGAGCAGCTGAGAACCTCCCTCGGCACCGACAGTGATGGCTCCGAGGCCGATGTTGGAGCTGAACTCACCAGGGCCGAAGCTCCGAGAGGAAGAGCGGGGTCGGACAAGGGTCCGATGCCACTCACCCCCTCGGAGCCGACGAGGAAAGTCCGGCGCCGAGATTCTTCGAAAGAAGAAATCGGAGCCGACGGAGCCGAAGACATCTGTATCAGCTCCGACGCTACCACAGTCTCGGTTCCGAAACGCCCCGGCTCCGAGCTCAACGGAGTCGGAGGAGGAACATATTGATGGACAGGGGCAGGCATCGACTGATGAGTCGGGCTCTGAAGCATTTGGGCCAGTGCCTCGGACTTAAGAAGTCGACTCACTACCCTCTGAAGGTCATGATCCGACAGCCTCGATGACCTAGAGGAGTGAGATTTATGGCTCCGTTCAGACAGCAGAGGAGATGCTGGAGCCGAATGAATGGAGCCAAGGGATGGTGACCTAGATCTCTTCCTAGATGTCGGCTCCGAAGGTCTGGTCGGAGCCGACAAGGGGATTTCTAATACCTCGGCTCCAGCCGGAGCCGAAGGAACCACAGAAGCTGTAGACTCATCGGCTCCAGCCGGAGCCGATGTAGACGTAGGTTTAGTAGCCTTAGGTCTCGGCTCAGTAGCTGGAGCCGAGGACCTAGAAGCCTTGGAGGGCTTCCCAGAGACAGAAAGGGAATCCTCAGGCTTAAGTAGACCCCTTAGGATCAATTTGTTCTTTCTTTCCTGCAGGACCCTGGGACTGAAGCCGTGGCATACAGCACAGGAGTCCTGCAGGTGCAAAGGCCCCAGGCAGTAGACACAAGAAGTGTGACCGTCTGTCAGAGACATTTTCTGACAGCACGCATCACACTTCTTGAAGCCTGAGACCTTTGTGTCTTTAGACATCCTAGAACAAGAAAGTGTAACCACACACACTCAGTCAGGCACACTGATTACACTTATCTTATTTTTTTAAAACTCAAAAATAAAACAACTATCAAAAAGTTTTAATTAAGAGAAGCAACACACACACACCACTAGGGAATGGGGGAAAGGCCTGAAGGCCCGAGGGAGAACTTTTAAGTTCTTGTGGGAAAGAAACGGAATTTTATGAAAAAAAAAAAGGGTTAGAATTCCACTAAACTAAGGGAAAATGTAGTTAAAATTAAAAATAAAGGGGTTTAAGTATCCTAACTTTACTGAAAGTTTACTTACCAAGAAGCCGGTAGAAAACCAACACCTCGATCGCTGTAGCGGCAAACGAGATCTGGGGTAACTCACGCCTAGCATTGTGGGATATAAGGGGAGCCTCGAGCCGGTGGAACCAACTCTCGAGCTTTTAGAGTGGCCGAGTCGGAGCCGAGGTCGGCTCCGAACCCATCCAGCAAGAATGAAGGCGAGATAGACAACTTAACATCTGCTATTCAAATTATAGCTTGCTATAGATCACCCACCATGTCCCTGGACCCCCATTCCGCATTCCTGGAAACACTGGGAAACATAAAGGTCCTACCAAACACCATAATATTGGGTGATTTAAATTACCCAAACATTAACTGAGAGAACTACTCAAGTACAAACTCCCTTGCCCAACATTTCCTAGAATTTATAAACTCAAACGCCCTGGATCAACTGGTCAACACCCCCACCAAAGGTGGCAACATACTGGACCTGGTCATCACCAACATGGGCGACCGGTGTTCCATACCGGAGGTCAACCCCTCGCTGGTTAGATCTGACCATAAACTAATCACTCTGGATATCCACATTCTGCCACCACCTCCGGTCAAAGAAACCCCCGTGAAAAACTTTTCAAAAGCAAACTTCACATTACTTAAGACCGAGGTGGGAAGTTTCAAAGCCCCCATGCTAAAGGATAACCCTGTCCAAGCTGCAAAATCCTTTACTAATGCACTCTATGGGCACCTACAAGTATGCATGGATCATGCTATCCCAAACAAAAGCAAGACTCACTCCTCCAAGAAAAGGAAACCAGTCTGGTGGACCCCTGCCATAAACAAGCAAAACAACAGAAGGAGGAAACTAGTACAGAAAAGAGTAAAATCGCAAGAAAAGAAGACATCCCTGATCAGTATCAGCAAGAAACTACGTTCCCTCATAAAATCATCCAAGGCTAGCTTCGAAAGAAAAATTGCCATGGACTCCAAAGATAACCACAAGGCATTCTTTATCTATGTCAAGAATCTAAGTGGCAATTCTCAGATCTGCTTGGAGTTAGTGCAGAATGGCACAAAATACACTGAACCGACTGATATAGCCAACATCCTGACAGACAGGTTCAGTGCAAACTTCACCCCCTCCTCACCCCCAAAAGGGCCCATAACTATATCAGAATAAGGTAGTGCCCCTGAAATCACAGACACTCAGGTTAAAACAGCCCTCTTCAAAGCCAAAAACACAGCATCAATGGGACAGGATGGTGTCCCAGGCTGCTTCCTACACGAGCTCAAAGATGAACTAACCACTCACCTAAACACACTGTTTGAACTCAGCCCCACCACAGGCTATGTGCCCACAGAGTGGCGCACAGCAACGGTTATTCAGCTCCACAAAGGTGGAGCCACAATGGACTCCGGGACCTATTGCCCTATAAGGCTGACTAGCTTAGTCTGCAAAGCTATGGAGCACTTCATCATGGATCTCATTAACAGAGACATTGGGAACCTCCAAACACTGGACCCTACCCATTTCGGCTTTGTTAAGGGCAGATCATGCCTCCTAAACCTAGTGGACTTCTTTGAGACAGTTATCAAGGCTATAGATGAGGGAAAGCTGGTCCACACAGCTTACATAGACCTTGCAAAGGCCTTAGACACCATTCCCCACTCAGGTATTATAGACAAGCTCACCAGCCTGAACATAAACCTCTACGTCACAAGATGGGTTGCCAACTGGCTCACGGATAGAACCCACATGGTAAGAGTTGCGGGAGCTAGGTCTGGCTCTAAACTGGTTATAAGTGGCGTTCCCCAGGGCTCAGTTCTAGGACACCTCCTGTTCGGCATATACTTCTCAGAGGTACAGGCAAGCACAGGAGGACTATGGCTGACCAAGTTCCCAGACAACTGCAAACTAGGGGCTATAATTGACTCTTCAGCTGACACAGACATCCTCCAAAAGGGTCTCACTGAGACAGATACCTGGTGTCAAAACCATGGCCTCAAGCTAAATGACAAAAAGTGCAAAGTCATCCCCTTTAGAAAAAACAAATTACCCACAAACTACCACATAGGTGGTATTCCAGAGAGACAGATAACTGGTGTCAAAACCATGGCCTCAAGCTAAATGCCAAAAAGTGCAAAGTCATCCCCTTTAGAACAAACAAAGTACCCACAAACTACCACATAGGTGGTATTCCACTAAATACGGAAGATGTAATAAGGGATCTGGGGACCCAAGTAGAAAGTAACCTCTCCTTTGATAATCACATTGCTAAAGTGGTTAGAAAATCCTTCTATGTGGCCCACCTAATCACAAAAGGGTTTGCATCCAGATCAAAAGAGGTCATTGGGTCCCTCTACACGTCATTCATCAGACCCATCATAGAGTACAATGCCCCATTTCGGATGTACCTTACAAGACACCTGCAACAACTGGAAAGACCACAGAAGTACCTCACCAAGAGGATCACTGGCCTCAAGCAAATGCCCTATGCAGCACGACTGAAGAAACTCCAGCTGTACTGGGTTGCATACCACCTACTCAGAGGTTATCTCTGCCTGACATGCAAGGCCATGTCCAACCCAGAATTGATGGACATGCTCCACCTAAAGAAAACCATATCCCCATGAGCCACACGCTCCAGGGATATAAACCTCACCACAACAATAAATAGGACATGCTGGAGGGATAGATTCCTGTCCCAGAGACTTCCCATGCTCTGGAGCAAGATTCCAATCTCCATTAGGCAGAGCTCCTCGCTAACCCTCTTCAAGAGAAACCTTGATGAGTGGATGGGAAACAGAAAGTTTACCCCAGGGATCACTTCAATGGCTCTGCTGGACAGAGGCACAGGGAACTAATCTAAGGGGATGGCGAAAGCCAACACATTCCGGCTAGGCTTATAAATGCCTTCAGGCAGATAGCCTAGTACCTACCTATGAACCTATGCCCCCCCCCCCCCCTGCAGAAACATTCCTGACATTTTTACAGTTTTTAAAAGGAAGATAGGAATAAATTCCATCTCTCCCCCAACCTAAGAACAAGTCAAGCCAAACAAATAGTATAGGGTACAGTATTAGTCAGGCCTATTTTTAATAGTATGAAACTACGAAACAAACTTGGAAATAACAAAAAGTATGACCACGACCTGGATACACTCCAAAAAGAATTACTTATTCACAAATAAAGTAAGCACTTTCATACAGGATAGTACCTGTACTACTTCAGACAAGACAATACTGAATGCAAGACCTTATATACAGTCTCCCAGAATGTAAATCTAATGAGCTCTATCACATGGTCAATTAAACATTAATTACATTAAATAAAAGAGCTAGCTTGGAATAATATAAGAAAATCATTAGAAAATACATTAAAAGATACACTTCAAAATACCTCAAAAGTGTACATTAGAAGTATATTGGAAAAGTAGCCACTAACGCCTGGTAAAATGTTAAATAACACTTATAAGACTGAAAAATGAATAAATATTAATAAATTAGATAAGAAATACATAAAATGTGGATAAGAATGACTGTTAAAAACATTCATATGCACCATAAGGATGTTAAAAATTCATCTATTTGAATATAAACACCTTGTAAAAATGGTAACATAGATGGATGCACAAAATAAACAATTTAAACTATCTAAAATTCTGAAAAAAAAAAAAAAAAAAAATATATATATATATATATATATATATATATATATCACACACACACACACACACACACACACACACACACACACACACACACACACACACACACACACACACACACACACACACATACCAAGGAAAATGAAGGCCTTTATCTTATAAGGCTCCTCAGTTTAATTATGCAAGCTATGGAGCACATTTCATTAATCCCTGGGTGCCTAAATGCATCACATCTTAGCTGCCACAATAATTCACATCACTCCAATCTCAGAGACCACCTCTAATATTTGCGTCAACTGTATCAATAACTCTGAATTCAAAAACATGTTCTGGTGGATTGATAATGTGTTTAGCCAACGCATTCTCCATCCATTTGTTCTTGACAGCATAAAGGTGTTCGTACATTCTGTCTCTTAGTCTTCTGTCAGATTTTCCTATGTAAAAGACAGGACACATTTTGCACTGGGCCAGGTATATAATGTTACGAGTGTTGCAACTGTATCTACCCTTGCATGAAAATCTCATATTCCTTATTTCAAAAGAGCGTCCTGTGCTCACATGTTTACAGTAGGGGCAGTTTTCACATTTCAACATTCCTTTGATCCTAGGATTGTCTATTCTCCTCTGCTCCACCATGGCCTTTAGATTAATACCCTTCTTGAATATGATTCTAGGCTGACTTGGTAAACTAACTCTTAAGTTTGTATCAGCTACTATTAAGTCCCAATTCTTGTGTATTATATGTTTAATAATGTATGCTTCCTTACTAAATGGGGTCACAAATGTGATGGAAAAATCTGTAAATGGATCTACGGAGGAATGCAGTGAGTTTATTATTATGTAGACTGAAAGGGCTATGGTCATTCACAAGTAAGAAATCATTTAAAATGGCTTCATAAAACCCTCTTGCTCTCTTAGATGTGATTTCCTTTATGATGTCCTGTAATAGGGGCTGTGGGTAACCACGCTTAAGAAATATCTCTTTTAGGAACTGGCATTCACTTAAAAAGTCATGATACTTGGATATCATTCTGGTCACTCTAACTAACTGTCCTTTGACCAATGACTTCTTCTGGTGGTTAGGATGAGAGCTAGTATAATGCAGAAAGGAATTAGAATATGTTTCCTTTCTAAAGATAGTGGCCACATAACACTGACTGACATCATCTTTACTCAAACTGATATCCAAGTAAGATATGGTTTCCCTGTGGAACTCAATAGTGAATCTGAGAAAATCTGTAGTGGTGTTGATGAAAGTCATGAATTCTATCAAAATAGATGTGTTGCCCTTGAAAATGATAAAAATATCATCAAGGTAATGTGTGTAGTAATATATTCCTGAAAAGGGATGTTCTTGAAAATATATTCCTTTTCCCAATACACCATGACCAGATTAGAGAAACTGACCCCACACGGCGACCCCATGGCGACCCCCCTGGTCTGCAAATAATAAGATTTTTCAAACGAAAAGGAATTATTTGTGAGAACTAGGTCTAAAAATTCTTGTAATAAGTACACATCATCACTGATGCCTTTCTGAACTAACAAATGGCTAATCCAGTCAATACCTAGTTCATGAGGGATCACCGTGTATAAATCCTTGACATACACTGTAACAAAATTATAATCCTCAGTATAGTCCAACCCATTGATGTTAGTCCAAAAGGACCAACAGTCCTTGCAGACTTGTATTTCATCTGTTAAAAATTTCTTAAGAAAATTAACCATGAATTTGGTCATGGGGTAAGTAATTGAATTACTTCCATTAACAATGGGGCGCAAGGGAGGATTATGAACATTTTTATGAATCTTAGGTATTCCAAATATGATTGGAATCTGTGGTGCTGGGACTGTGAGGTAGTTAAACATCTCTAAGGTAATACGTGCTCCTATGAATATATCATTAAGGAATGTTCTGATCTTCCTATAGACCCTGTTGAGCTCATTCAGAGATACTAGATTATAAATGTTTCTAACATACATTGCATTTTCATTTTATAGAAGTCATAATAAAAAATCATGATGCCTCCACCCTTATCTGGTTGAGAGATTCTTAAACCATGTGTAGTTAAATTGGTTATAAGGTTTCTTTCATCAACATTCAAATTATAACAGTTAGTTGTTCTCATGGAAGATCTAAACATTTTAATATTCCGTAAATCAAACTCACAAATTTGTTCAAAAGCTGCAAAGGTGGGATTAAGAACAGGATTATAAATGCTATACACATGAAATTCATTGTTACAATTAACATTGTGTATACCCAAAATAAATTTTAAATTCAGCTTTCTGACAAAAAGTTTAAAGTCAGTAATGCTGTTTGGTAAATCTAAACTTCTGGAGGGTACAGAAGTCATCCCTTTAGCAAGAATGTCTGCAAAATTACTGTCCACAGGGAAGGAAGAAAAGTTAAAAACTTTGAAGTCACTCATCGTATTATGAATTATGTTCATTCGTCTCTCCTCAGGGTACATTAAAGTAGGATTATCATATAAGGAAGGGAAGGGGAAACAGGTTCACTTATGTAAAGTAAATTGCCGTCTCTCATGCAGTCAGTGGTAATGTGTACAAAATCTGATTCAAACTCCAAATTAGGAACAGAGCTACTATTATGCCTGGGAGAAAAACAAACAAACAAAAAAAAAAACAAAAAAACAAACAAAAGAAATCGCACTTTATTCATCTGCTTTTACTGTATTTGTGTTTCCTCCTACTTTATTTTGCTTTTGCCTCTTCTTAAAATAACTCAGTTTTATTTATTCTGCTGCATTTATTAGTGCTTGGTAGTAGACTGATTAAAGTGTAACTGTTATTCGAAGTCTTTTGGTTTAAGCACTTGGGCTTCATACTGGTTGTTATACATTAAGAAGGTTTGTGGTTTGAATTGTTGTAGCAGGACAGGTAGCTTACATCCTTCTAAGTTGGGAATTGCTGATTGAAGGCTCAGTGCCTGCTATTCTAAAAGTGTATTAGTTCTGGTTTAAGCACTTCATTTCAGGCCAGTTGTTCTACATTAAGAAGGTTTGTGGTCTGCAATCTTGTGGGAGGAGAGGCTGGATTCTGCCCTTCCGAGCTGGGAATTTCTGGTCACAGGCTTATTGTGCTTGCTTATTTGAACTGTTTCTTTCTGAAATTGGTGGCCTTGTTGCTGTAGCATAGACCAGATTCAGATGTGCTGAAATCTAGCTTTGTTTGTATAACCTGAGCACTGATCCAGGCCATCTTTTTTTGGAGAAGGTTCCCCTGCACTCTAGTGGCAGGAGTGTACAGTTAGAACTTGTCTGACTGGGAGTTCAAAATGGCTGCCATCCTGTAAGCAGTGTTTTCACAGAGCTCTGCCACTCACCTACAATTCAACAGCTAATCTTAAAGACTGAAAGCCTTTTTAAGGTTTAATAACATTACAGAATAAGCAAGAATTCTTACCCACGGCGTTTACCAACCTTTCTGAGGAAGACAGAATCTGTAATGTGAAGGATTGTACCTAATTTGTCTGACTTTTCTGTTGCTGGTCCGGATTGCATGTGCTCTAGGCCTCGGAGGCCTACTACTACTGTGAAGAAAGAGGGCATTGAATAGTATACATAACCATGTCAAAAGAACTTGATCACATGGAAACTCAAACCACTAAAGCAAAATTTTCAACTATAGCTTCCCCAGAAAAGGAGGTTACCACGAAGAGGGCAAGGACGGCTAAACAACAAGAGGCACCAAAGACACCACCAATAACATCAAAAGAGAAACCTGACTTAAATTACATGGAGGAACTAAAGACTGCCTTGCAACCCATTCAGTCTGCAATTCAAGACCTTTCACAACAACTTAAAACTTTTAATGTCTCCATCGACAGAATATTAACTAGAATGGACAAAACTGAAGCAAAGGTGCTAGAAAATGAGATAAAAATTGACCAACTACAAAAGGAGCAAAGTAATAATGACACAAATATAAAGAATATACAACAAAGGTTAACAGACCTTGAAGCCAGGTCTAGATGCAACAACCTCATCATCAGATGCATCCCAGAACAGGTTACACAATTGGACCTACTGGAGAGCATTTCTGAAATTTTTTCTGCATTTCTGGATAAAGACCCTCTTTCAGACAAATTAATTATAGAACACGCACACAGAGCCTTAAGACCAGCAGTTGACAAGCTTAATCCGAGACCAGTCTACGTTAAGGTCTTAAACTACCAACATGTCTACAAATTAATAAGTGCAGCAAAAAGAAAAAAATACATAGATTGGAAGAACAATAAAATATATCTATCTCCTGATCTACCAATTCCAATCAAACAGGAAAGACAAAATCTAGCCCCCTTCTGCGCCTATTTGATCAAAAAGCAGATAAGATTTCAAATGAAGTATCCCAGCATCCTCATTTTTACCCACCAGGGTGTCCAGTTTTCAGCACAAAGTTACGTTGAAGCGGTTGTGATATTCAAAAAGACTTTCAATGAATGTCCGGACAAACCAGACCAAAAGGTTTAAATTTGCTCTCATAAACGCGAGCGACTGTGAGACAGATATAAACAACTGTATTATTCTGCGCTTAAAACCACAGACTTACCTTGCGAACTGATCTTCTTGGTCCCCTCATAACACCCAGTGTCCGTAGGATCCATTACCCTCGAGACATCACTTCGACTGGCCCTACTCTGCAGTCACATCGCCATATTCCATATTTCCATCCATGGCTCTTTGACCCCAGGAGTTCCCTGCTTCCAAAGCGCCCTTAAAGGTGTATAGCCCACTAACGCTGACATAGCTTACAGGGACTACAATCAACAGGAGACGCTGGTCTCTAGTGCACGCAAGCTGATACAACTTTCACTGGCCCTGGGAGCGTGAGAATTGCAGCGACGAAGGTTTCCTGCGCTACACTCCCCTCAGTTGCCTTTTCAATCGTGCATAACACGCAGGAGAGTGCTGCATAACTTGGGACTGCACACTACATACTCCTTTCGCCAAACGATAGAAGCGAAATGCTTATGGAGATCCAGAGATGATTTTCTCCCACTCGACAAACAGCAGGAACCTGCCAGCTATTCACCTCCTCTTGACAACTTCTACAACGTCAACGAAGAAAGCCTACATATACTCCACTTGTGAGAACAGTCAAAGTAAGCAATGTACCATGTTCCCCGAGCTACCTCTGCAGCGTATATACATGATCGTTAAACGAAAAGACGATTCATTTGTCCTAAGCGAAATGTTTAAAAACATATTAGTAACATTAAACAATTTTTATATTACTATCAGAGCTAATAATAATAACAAGGCTTATAAAAACAAAAATGTATTTGGGAGCAACTGTCTGTTGAAGCATTACTTTTAGGATTCATTTTAAGTCAGATTTAGGCTGCATATTTGTGGGAAACGACCCTAAGGCATCTATCATGACTGTAAATGAGGGTATAAATATTTCAGAAATATAGTTTACCAGAATATTGAAATTAAATAATTTTAAACAGGTCAGTGAACAGGCAAAGGTTATTTCTGCTTACTTTTCAGTGAAAATAGATTCCTTAAAAGACACAGTCTTTTACTTCCACTGTACTTTTTATGCATAGTGTATGCTAGTTATACTAGTGAGATCATTAAAAAGTTTCATCAGTTTATTCATGACCTTATGAAAAGCATGATTCAATACAATAAATATAGCCATTAGAGACAGAAAGTGAAGTAGGAGATGACTTGCAAGTGTTTCACTGGATTACTAGCCTAGAATTAACATCTGAACAAATGCTTGATTGATTTGCGGTGCTGTTTGCTGAACATAAATACTGTTGATATTTGCTACCTTCTTCATTGTAGAGGTATAATAGTTGCTCCAATTTTCACTTGGGGTCTTAGGCTTGACTGCTATTACAGTTGGGAAAAGCCAAGGTGTTGGTCCTGATATGACCTAACTACACTCTGTGCTTCTGTGCTTTAACTCATTAGTTCTTTACCTCAGATAAAATGCAATCCTGATATCTGGCTCTACTTTAGATGGTCACTGATCAGTCTGTGTGAAATTTGATGAGTTTTCAGCTTGCTGACACCTCCATACATTTCATTGTATTTACTCAGCAGTGCCTGTAGTACTGTCTTTGCCTACCTTACACTGTCTGTGGCTCATTAAAGGGGGAAAATATGTGAAAAGAGAGGACTAAGTGAAGGCACTGAATGTGACCTTTGTCTCACACCATTCAAAGGATCTCCAGTGTGATAGAATCTGAGGAAACCAGCATGGGAGGATAAAGAGAAGGGATGGGACGTCCTCCCGTTATACACATACTAGGCTCATGATTGTAAAAGCTGATTTCATATGCGTATGGAGGATTTTGGCAATAATTCTCAAGAATGGCTAAAAACGTGATAAAGGCACTAATGCAACTTAATAAATTAATGATAGAGAATGTCAAGCTGGGCAATAAATTAATGCTCTGGCGGATGAGGAAGTGGGAGGTGTGGGGACAGATACATGGGGGTCTCTTTGTAAGTTTTTCTCTGGGTTGTGCCTCTCTTCTGTTGGGACCTCTAGTTCTGGTCTTTGGAAATACGAGTGATCATTTTGTTAACTTTGTTTGCAATGCTTCATTAAGCAAAAGAAAATTCTATATGATTACTGATGATTAACAACACCTTATTGGTAATTACTATAATTCAAACAAATTCCTTTCATCCAAGTTTAATATTGATGAAACCTTTAGCTTTCTGTATAAGACTAAATAACCTAAGTATTATTATGTAAATAATAGTATGCTTGCTGTTCATTTCTGCATGTTTTTACCTTTTTTCTTGGCGGAGTTTTGAGTATGATTTTGCACTGCATGGGTTAGCTATGCATTTTGGTTCATGCTGTGTTAGGTGGTACTTTCTGGGAATAAGGTCTTACACCTATTGGGTGATCTCAAGCTCATTCCATTTCATCTTCCCAGACCCTTCCGGGCTTAGGGGGAGGTGGGTAGGCACCGGGTTTAAGTGGGAAGGATGTTTTCTACTTGCCCCTTGTTTACAATACAGTCCCACGTCGCTATACAATGTTGTCCATACTCTCTATCACAGTCCCGATTTCTTAAGTATACTCAGCTTAATTAGAAAATGTGGAACTTAGAATCTTGGAACATTAAGGGGTTACAAACACCTAAAAAAAAAAATTGCTTATGCACCTAATATTAAAATCTTCTGCTAATATTACTTTCCTTCAGGAAACGCATTTGCTCAATCATCAATGGGAGCAAGAAAAATTGAGACCTTGGATCAAAAAGATCATAGCCTCAGCAGGCACTACGAATAGAGCTGGGGTGGCCATTATCATTAAAAATAGCTTTGGGCCAGATATTGGAAAGGTGGGGTCAGATGACGAGGGTAGATGGTGTTACTTTATTACAAATCACCCCTCATTAGATAAACCTATTCTCCTTCTGAACATATACGCCCCTTGTACCTCTCAACAGAGCTTCTTTACGAAGTTATATAACTTTCTCACCTTATTTCCCAACCACTATTATATTCTGGGGGGAGACTGGAATGCAGTGCAGGACCCCAAAACAGATAGATCGAATCACAGGGCTCGACCTAACCTCCCAACACATAAAGACATAACTGAACTGAAAGAAGAGTTCAATCTATTTGACCCAAACATTTTTCTAGATCCGGCTTAGAAAAAGTGCAACTACACCTTTTTTTCTACTTGTACCAAAAGTTGGTCCAGAATAGACTTTTTTCTTATTTCCAAGGTCTTTTATACTATGAATATCTCCTTTAAATATTCTCCTAGATCTATCTCTGACCATTCCAAGATTTCTATGGGTATTCACCGACAAAATAGGGGATTAACAGATAGAATAGATATCTGTTGGCGGCTGAACCCTAACCTCCTGGGGAGAGAGGAGATTACCTCTCAAACTGACAAATACCTGGATTATTTTCTTGAATCCAGGAAATACTTTCAATCTCCCTTTGATTGTGAATGGGCCGCGATTAAATCAATGATCAGGGGCTTCTTGTTAAATAAAGCCGCACACTATAAGAAACTCCAGAACAAAAAAGAACGGGATCTTACATCTCAGCTTCATAAAGTAGAAATGGAGTCTCAAGTTAAACACACCTCCCTGTTGGAGGAACGTATGATACAGATACAAAAAGACTTAATATCCCTACACGCAGAGAACCTGAGTTTCCATGAGATTAAATCACTGGCCCTATACGCAGACGTAATACACTCTCCCTCCAGATTTTTGGCCAGGGCGATCAACTTCACTAAATCCTCTACATTTATACCTGAAATACATTACCAAGGGAAGGACTTCCAGCAACCTAACGAGATTATTGAAATTTTTGAAATCATTTTCAAGCAAACCTATGGGCCCATAGATAACATAGTTGACGAATCAGAAATACAATCTTTTCTCAATAATCTTTCCTTTCCCAAACTAACAGAGGATCAGAATAAGCTCCTAGAAAAGGAGATAAATACACAAGAAATTATCTCCGCTATTAACAAGCTTAAGCCTAATAAATCCCCTGGCCCAGATGGATTTACGGCTGAATTTTATAAAGCATTTAGTACGAAAGTCTCCAAAGTATTGAGCCTATTATTTAACTATATTACCTCCAATGGCTTTAAAGATATTCATTTAAATGCCTCCAGAACGATTTTCATTCTTAAACATAATACAGACCCTAAAAGCCCGGGGAATTATAGACCCATATCTTTAATCAACTTAGACATGAAAATTCTGGCCATGGTCCTAGCTAACAGGCTGAAAGCTGTTATCTCCCACATCATCTCTCTTGAGCAATCTGGCTTTATCCCGGGGAGACAAACTAATGATCAGACTTTACTGCTGGAAGCCATGATTCACCATTCTAACTTAGCCAAACACCCCATGTACGCCTTAGCGGTAGATGCATCCAAGGCATTTGACCGCTTGAGCACGAAATTCTTATTTGCTGCTTTACCCTTCTTTAACATTCCAATCTCATTTATAGATAAAATAAAAACTCTTTACTCCACAGCGTACACCACTCTACATATCAATAAACACTCATCTAACAGAATCAACATGGTGAATGGGGTCAGAAAGGGCTGCCCCCTTTCCCCTCTCCTATTTAACCTATATATATATGGAACCTCTATTCATGCTTATCAAACAAGCCACTTTCCTCCACTCACCTAGTATTTATAACTTAAAGATTTCCCTTTCGGCATATGCTGATGATCTTAATATATATTTCACTCTCCCTGACTCCGACCCAAATAAAATATTATCTGCAATTAATACATTTTCCAACTTAGCGAACTACAAACTTAATAGGGAAAAATCTTTAATATTCCCCCTAAACATACATTCTAGATTGCCTAATATAACCTTAAAATCAGAGATCAAATCGAAAGAACAGCTCCATTATTTAGGTATACAATTCTCCCAAAGTAACCATAACTACTTTCAAGACAATGTGGTTAGGTATTGGTCAAATATTCAAAATGATATCAAAAGATGGTCTAGGCTTAAGCTCCCTTTCTTGGCCAGAACCACAGTGATTACGATGAACATTCTTCCTAGACTGTTATATCTGTTTCATTCAACCACCAGTATTTTACATAACAATTTCTTTAAAAAGGTTATATCTTCTATCTCTAGATTCGTATGGGCCCCTAAATCGGTCAGGATCAACTACTCTAAACTTAGCTATCCTAAAGAGCAGGGAGGTCTGGGTCTACCTGACTTTAAAACCTATTATGAGATAATAAATGCCAGTAGAGTACTAAGGATTGCGTCTTACCATAAAGACAAGTATAGGTGGGCCCCGCCTTGGGTGATTTTGGGTAACAATTACATTAAATCATTAAAATTTAGCCCTGCAGCACTTCCATTTCTAGATGAAGCAAACATAGGCATATTGAAACGTACAAAAGGTCTATTATATGGCATAAAATCCCTTCAGGCTCTGTTCAAATCCTTGAATCTTTCTCATTCCCGCATGACATTACAACCAATTCATCTCAACCCCAACATTAAAATGAATGGGCACATGTTAAACTTGGTGCAATACCCCCTCCTTGAATACATCTATCTCGGATCTCTTCCCCTTCAGACATCAGACAATCTCTAACCTAAGAATCAGTTTGAATTTGCCCAAGAAGTACCTGATCACTTTACGACAGGTCAGAGAATTGATAGTGAAGTACATTAATCACCCCCTGGTCTCAGATGAAGATATTTCAGCCTGTAGAACATTAAAGAAACTTCTGCTCATTGAAAAAAAGATGACCTCAAATGCATACAAGGTTATTATGTCACTCAGATATCAGAATGAGTCCGTTATCTCAAAATTCTGGTTAAAAAGTAACCCTGACATAAACCAAAGCTTAATATCACAGGCTATAAAACGAAGCTCCAAAACCATTCCCTTCAATAAGTTGAAATATACTCAGCTAATGATTCTGAACAATGCGTATTTTACCCCTGAAGTATTAAGTAAGATATACCCTAATCAATCCCCTAAATGTCGGTATTGCTCGAACCAAACTGATGATATCCTTCATTCGTTTTGGAGTTGCAAGTGTTCATATAAGCTCTGGTGTGCCTTGAGAGTGATACTTGAGAAAATTGGCTATGAAAAATCCACCCTCTCATGGGAATTTACCATTCTGCATATTCCACCTCCGGATTTATCTGAAAGGAAATGTAAAGTATTGATTCCCATCTTCATGTTAATTAAATATTACATTTCTCTAAATTGGAAAAATAGACACTCCCTTTCTTGGGAGGGTTTTAAACACATAGCTATTAAACACCTCAAGGCTCACAAATATTTGTTTCACAATATTAAGCACAAGCCAATTATTAAGGAATTTTGGGGCATTTTATCTGATCATATACTTAAATGAGTTTTTCTCCTTCTTTGTTGCTCCTCTCTGTATGGACAGCATCTTTTTATACCATACTGTGAATAACTCACATAACAAGTTCCTGGGCAATGTAGAACTTGTATATAGTTTTAGCTCTAATGTAGTTGTTATGTATGATATTTTGCTTAATGGTTTGGAAATTTGTTTTGCTTTCTGTATTTTTTCTGTGGTGTTCATTGATGTACTTGTTTTACTGAAAATTGCAATAAAGAGAATTATAAAAAAAAAAGAACTTGTCTGATTGAAGACTGCTGGAACAGGGTTCAGTTTTGAGCTTTTTTCTGGTTAATTGGTTAACTTGTTTAAATCAGTTTTAGTTATATATATACATATATATATATATATATACATATATATATATATATATATATATATATATATATACACACATATATATATATACATATATATATATATATATATATATATATATACACACACATATATATATATATATATATACATACATATATATATATATATATATATATATATATATTGCACTTTATTCATCTGCTTTTACTGTATTTGTGTTTCTTCCTACTTTATTACTAGGGGCATTGACTACAACTCTGATCTGAGATATATAACAATAAGTATCCTTTTCTGTGCATTTAAAGTGTTTTTTTGATTGTATTTGCTTTATTTTCTGAAAAAAAAAAACATACTTGTTCCCCGCCTTTCTAAGCTAGTATAGTCCAGTTTTCAGGTTAGTGCTGAATTCGGGGCTGTGTTACAAATCTCTGTGTTTGCCCATACCTTACTTGGATAGAAGGAAGTTTCTCTGTTTACCAGTGAGAGAGGGGAGCATTGAGCAACCTATCTGTCCCTGGAGGAGTAGTTTCAGCCCAGAAATTAGTAGTTTATTGGCCATTTTGGGCTAATTTCTCTCTCTCATTTCCCTGCTATAAAAACCGCATTTGCCCAGTTTTGCATGCCGGGCAGTGCCAGTTAGCTAGGGTATAACTATTCCCGGCTCCACAAAGTCTTGGAACTAGTCAAACTTTCAACTTAAGCACTCAAGCCATTCATTTCTCATCCCGGCACTTGCTCAAAATTCATAGCAAGCACTTATAAACCCTAGCACTAGACCCCACTATACTGTACAGATGGACAAGGCTTTCTATTTGACCTTACCACATTTAGTAAAACAGTTCACTGTACTTATCCAGGCATGTCCAACGGGCAGTTTCAGGTGTACTCTCCAGTCCAACTGGTGAATCTGGGCATTTTGAGGCAATATTACAACTGCCTCATGTACACAGACAAACCTCTCCTCCTACCACCAAGCACTAATACATGGGAGAGATGCAATTAAATCGCCAAACTGGAGGCTAAGCTCGCTGAACCCAAAACTGGATCAGACAGTCAAGAGGAGAAGGGAAATACTTGCATCACACCACCAGTATCACATAGACCCATTAAACCAGCACCAGCAAAAAACACACATAAATACACGAAAACATACTTGGAGGCGCTAAATAAAAATCTGAAAAAGCAACAAAGACCTCCAAAGCAGACACCCAAGCAACCTCCACCCCCAAACACAAACCATGAAACACATACTTCACAAAACCAGTGTGCCACGCAATCACAGCCCTTAAGGCAAAATAACATACCCAACATACTAGTAATAGGTGACTCTATAATCAGGCACACTGACGTCCCACTCACTAGGCTGAATAAGGAGAAGGTTACTGTTAGCTGCCTGTCGGGTGCCAGGATTCGCCTCATAACACAAGCACTCAGGTCACTCCAGAACAAGTACAAATACAACTCTGTCATTGTCCATGTTGGTGTAAATGACCTGAGCTGTACCTCTCTGGACTACATGAAAAGAAACATAGAAGAGCTCTCTGATCACGTAGCCCAGGCCGGTATGACCCTGACCCTGAGTAGCATCCTGCCCTCACCAAGAATGATACCACGGTATAAAAAATAATTATCAATTTCAACAATTGGCTAAGTTTCTGGTGTCATTCAAAGGGGATCCAGTGTCTCTCCACCTGAGATGACATGCTCGACAAGCCACTCTGCTTCGCTAGAGATGGCTTGCACCTGTCACCCTTAGGCTTTCGAATACTGGCAATGCTCTTGCCACTCCCATAGTGTCTTTTTTAGGCAAGGCTCAAAAGACAAACCCACTGCCGTAAATAGCACAAGTAACAAAAAACTGAGGGTAATGCTACTCAATGCCAGAAGCACGCACTCGAGGCACTCCTCAGTATGGAGAAAATCAATATATGTGCAGTAACAGAAACCTGGTTTAAGGCTCCAGAGAGCACCCCAGCACTACCTGGCTACAACTCATACCATATATTTCGGCCACAGAACCCAGACCGAAATAAAAAAGGTGGGGGCGTATCCATATTCATCAAGGATACCCACACCTCCAGGTTAGTGGCACAGCACGATGCTTCAGAGATCATCCACGTGCAACTAACAATGGGCAAAACTGCAATTCAAATTGTAGCTTGCTACAAATCACACACCATGTCCCAGAACCCCCATTCCGCATTTCTGGAAACACTGGGAAACATAAAGGTCCTACCAAACACCCTAATATTGGGTGATTTCAATTACCCAAACATTAACTGGGAGAACTACTCAAGTACTAACTCCCTTGCCCAACATTTCCTAGAATTTATAAACTCAAATGCCCTGGATCAACTGGTCAACATTCCCACCAGAGGTGACAACATATTGGACCTTGTCATCACCAAAATGGGTGACCAGTGTTCCACACCAGAGGTCAACCCCTCACTGGTTAGATCTGACCATAAACAAATCACTTTGGATATCCACATTCCACCCCCACCCCCGGACAAGAAAACCACTGTGAAAAACTTTTCAAAAGCAAACTTCACATTACTTAAGACCGAGGTGGAAAGTTTCAAAGCCCCCATGCTAAACGATAACCCTGTCCAAGCTGCTAAATCCTTTACTAATGCATTCTACGGGCACCTACAAGTATGCATGGATCGTGCTATCCCAAGCAAAACCAAGACTCACTCCTCCAAGAAAAGGAACCCAGTCTGGTGGACCCCTGCCATAAGCAAGCTATACAATAGGAGGAGGAAACTAGTACAGAAAAGAGTAAAATCCCAAGAAGGGAAAACATCCCTGATAAGTATCATCAAGAAACTACGAGCCCTCATAAAATCACCCAAGGCGAGCTTCGAAAGAAAAATTGTTAAGGACTCCAAAGATAACCACAAGGCATTCTTTAGCTATGTCAAGAATCTAAGGGCCAATGCTCAGATCTGCTCGGAAGTAGTGCAGAGTGGCACAAAATACACAGAACCGACCGATATTGACAACATCCTGGCAGACAGATTCAGTGCAAACTTCACCCCCCTCTCACCGCCAAAAGGGGCCATAACCATACCAGAAGAATGTAGAGCCCCTGAAATCACAGACACTCAGGTTAAAACAGCCCTCTCCAAAGCCAAAAACACAGCATCAATGGGACTGGGCGGTGTCTCAGGCTGTGTCCTACACGAGCTCAAAGAAGAACTAACCCCTCATCTGAACACACTGTTCAAACTCAGCCCCACCACAGGCTACATACCCATAAAGTGGCGCACAGCAACGGTTATTCTGCTCCATAAAGGTGGATCCACAACAGACCCCGGGAACTATCGCCCTATAAGCCTGACTAGCTTGGTCTGCAAGGCTATGGAGGGCATCATCATGGAACTCATTAACAGACATTGGGAACCTCCAAACACTGGTCCCTATCCAGTTCGGCTTTGTTAAGGTCAGATCATGCCTCCTAAACCTGGTGGACTGCTTTGAGACAGTTACCAAGGCTATAGATGAGGGAAAGGTGGTACACACAGCCTACCTACACCTCGCAAATGCCTTTGACACCATTCCACATGCTGGTATTATAAACAAGCTCATCAGCCTCAACATAAAACCTTACGTCACAAGGTGGGTTGCCAACTGGCTCACAGACAGAACCCACGTGGTGAGAGTTGTGGGAGCTAGGTCCGACTCTAAACCAGTTACAAGTGGCACTCTCCAGAGCTCAGTCCTAGGACCCTTCCTGTTTGGCATATACTTCTCTGAGGTACAGGCAAGCGCAGGAGGACTATGGCTAACCAAGTTCGCAGATGACTGCAAACTAGGGGCTATAACTGACTCTCCGGCTGACATAGACATCCTCCAAAAGGGTCTCACTGAGACGGATACCTGGTGTCAAAATCATGGCCTCAAGCTAAATGCCAAAAAGTGCACAGTCATCCCCTTTGGAAAAAACAAAGTACCCACAAACTATCACATAGGTGGTAGTCCCCTAAACACAGAAGACGTTATAAAGGGATCTGCGGACCCAAGTAGATAGTAATCTCTCCTTTGATAACCACATTGCCAAACTGGTTAGAAAATCCTTCAATGTGGCCCACCTAATCACAAAAGGTTTCGCATCCAAATCAAAAGAGGTCATTGTGCCCCTCTACTCATCACTCATCAGACACATCATAGAGCACAACGCCTCATTTGGGATGTACCTTACAAGACACCTGCAACAGCTGGAAAGACCAGAGAAGTACCTCACCAAGAGGATCACTGGCTTCAAACAGATGCCCTACGGAGCTCGACTGAAGAAACTCCAGCTGTACTCAGTTGCATACCTCCTACTCAGAGGTGATCTCTGCCTGACATACAAGGCCATGTCCAACCCAGAACTGATGGACATGCTCCACCTAAAGAAAACCATATCCCCTTGAGCCACACTCTCTTGGGATCAAAACCTCACCACAACAATAAACAGGACGTGCTGGAGGGATAGATTCCTGTCCCAGAGACTTCCATGCTTTGGAACAAGATTCCAATCTACATTAGGCAGAGCTCCTCGCTAACACTCTTCAAGAGAAACCTTGATGAGTGGATGGGAAACAGAAAGTTTACCCCATGGATCACTTCAGTGGCTCTGCTGGACAGAGGCACTGGGAACTAATCTAAGGGGACAGCGAAGGCCAACACATTCTGGCTAGGCTTATAAATGCCTAGTAGCCTAGTACCTACCTATGAACCTAGTAGTAGATAAACTGATGTCAATTATCTCTGAACCTGTAGTTTGCTCCTGCGGATCCTTTTTCTGTTTCTGTTGTTCCGATTCCCGTGTGCAGAGTTCTGGTTCCCCTGAAAATTTTGATCATTAATGCTGTTATTCCGATGTAATCTGTTTGTAGAATTCTGTCCATTATGGTTAATTCTTTGATTTTGAAACCGTTCACTATGTCTGGATGCTTCAGCTGCTTGTAAAGCAGCATCTCCTTCCTCGGGCGTGTTAAAATATGTGACGTCATCATTACTTGTTATTCTAGGCATGCGATTAGATGGACAATCTGTCAATCTCCATTGTTGAGACTCAGGGGGGTGGGGATAGGCACTTCTCTTGCTGTATTCATTTTCATCTCTGTTAAGCTTATTAAGCTTGATAGCACAGAATTTGTGCATCTATACTAGTAAAGATGCGGTCATAATCAAACTTGTACCTGTGAAAATTACTTTTATTTTTAATAGTTTCATCCAAAACACATATACTCTCTTCTAAAGATTTAATCTGTTCATTGTAGTTCTTAATAAAGCATTCCATCGACTGGATGCCTTGCTGACTGAATAACTGTATGAGCTCTAAATGAAAAGGAGAATCAGGAATTAACCCAGTAGGATAGCACCATGTTCTTAAGCCTTTCGGCACAATACCTCTAATAATGCATTCACGGAAGTATAATACTTCCAGTTGTAGTTTTTTCAATTGAAATGCATGAGTATCCAAAGTCCTAAGGTTGGTGCTAATATCAGGTGGTGTATTAGAGGCAGAAATGTCAGCTGGATTGGTAGTGTTAAAGTTAAAATGGGGCATAGGCTGCAACCATCTAGACAAACTGTCCACAGTATCAGAGTAGGAATGAGAAGCTACATTTGCGTTGGAAGTCAATGAGAGCGGGTGTTGTGAAGCAGAAACATTATCAGTAACATTACCATTCAGGTTAACAGTCCCATGGGTAAGAGGTACATTCAAGTGCTGTGATGTCCCTCGCACGTCGGAATTCTCCTCTCCATGCCTAGAGATATTGGAAGTCCCGGGACCAGGCACAGAAGCAGCTGAAGAGGAGGGCAAATGACCCTCCCTGAGACTGAGAGATATGGCTAATTTGTTAGAGTTGTTAACCACCATACTGGCCAAATCATCCACCTTCTTATTTAAGGCATGTATCAGACAGGTTAAGGCACCAATATCTTGGGTAGTATTCACCTCCATGGATTCCTCAGGAAATAAAGAAGGAGTGCCAAGTCCAAGGTCAGTATCCATACTGAAGCACAAACTGGATACTATGAAACCACGAAGCAAACTTGGAAAATAACAAAAAAGTATGAACACGACCTGGATACACTGCAAAATAATTATTTATTCACAAATAAAGTAAGCGCTTTCGTACAGGACAGTACCTGTACTTCTTCAGACAAGACAAGACAAGACTGAATGCAAGACCTTATATACACACTCTCCCAGAATGTAAACCTAATGAGCTCTATCACATGGTCAACTAAACATTAATTACAGTAAATAAAAGTGCTAGCTTGGAATAATATAAGAAAATCATTAGAATCTACATTAAAAGATACATTTCAAAATACCTCAGAAGTGTACATTAGAAGTATATTAGAAACGTGGCCACTAATCCCTGGTAAAATGTTAAATAACACTTATAAGACTGAAAAATGAATAAATATTAATAAATTAGATAAGAAATATATACAAAATGGATAAGAATTAGAAGTTATGTACCTACCATAACGTTCCATGTTAGTTGTCTTCATCTCGCCTTCTTCTTGCTGGATGGGTTCGGAGCCGATCCTCGGCTCCGACTCGGCACTAGCTTTAGCTCGAGAACTCCTTTTACCAGCTCGAGGCAACCCTATATCCCATGATGCAAGGCGGAACTACCTCAGATCTCGTTTGGCAGCTAACTAACCCTGCTAAAGACTTATCCTAATATAATTAGGAACCATGGTTCCTAAAAGAAGTCCTCATAACAATGCTCCAGAGGAAGCAATCTAATAGGAACTCTCCAAGATCTGTCCAGGCCAGGATGAAGGAGGGTGTGACGGTAGAAGAAGACGAGATGAAGACAACTAACATGGAGCGTTATGGTAGGTACATAACTTCTAAATGTTAAGTTGTCAATCTCCTTCATTCTTGCTGGATGGGACAGCGTCCTAGCACCTGTATCCCGGGTGGCTCAATGGAACAGACTCTTGAGAACAGTGGAACCAAAACTGGCCCTATCTCTGGAGGCCAAATCCAACTTGTAATGAGACACAAAAGTATGAGGCGTGGCCCAAGTAGCTGCTGCACAAATAGTGTCAATGGGAAGTCTATCCTGAAAGGCTACAGAAGTGGATAGACTCCTGGTCGAATGAGCTTTTGGCTTAGAAGATAGTTGTTGGCCCTTAGAGAGTACACATAGGAAATGGTGGAAGTCAACCATCTAGATAAGGTCACTTTAGATACTGGAAGACCCAACCTGCTTCCTGCATAGGAGACAAACAATTGGTCTGATTTTCTAAGTTGTTTAGTCCTATGTAAGTAGTACCTGAGCTGACGATGAACATCCAAACAATGCAGCTTCTGTTCCGCTCTGTCAGAATAGTTAGGAAAGAAAACTGGTAGATCAATAGATTGGTTAATATTGGCTTGAGATACAACCTTGGGAAGAAAGGAAGGGTTAGTCCTGAGCGAAACCCTATCCTTATGAAACACCAGATAAGGTGAACGAATACAGAGGGCCTGAATCTCAGAAACTCTTCTTGCAGAAGTAACAGCCAGCAAAAATATAGTTTTCCATGTCAACAACTTTAAAGAACACGTAGCAGACGGTTCGAAGGAGGTAGAATTAGGGATGCCAACATTAAGTTCAGATCCCATTGCGGAGGAGGATGTTTCACAGGCGGTTTTAGGAGAAAACTCCTCTCAAAAGGCTTTGCATAACCTATGAGACATGATGTTATTGTCCTGCAAGCCAACATGAAATTTGGAAATAGCAGCCATTTGTACTTTGACTGTAGATGATGACGAACCTGAATGAAAAACCTCCGCCAGGAAATCCAAAACAGAATGTATAGGAGCGGTGAAGGGATCAATATTTCTGGCGTTTGCCCAAATAGAAAAACGTCGCCACTTGCTAGCATAAACAGTTCTAGTGGACGACTTTAAAGAAGACACTAAAATGTCTCTGACTGAGTCAGAAATCATTGGTAGCCTGGCTAGGGAAGGAAGTGGAGCAACCAAGCAGTGAGGTTGAGAGAATGAATGGCTCGGTGCTGCTGACCCGACTGGTGGATCAAAAGATCCGGAACTGGGTCCAGATGCCAGGGCTGCACCAGAAGGTGACGATGTAGAGACGGAAACCAAATTTGTCGAGGCCAATATGGAGCAATGAGGATCAATTTGGCTCTCAAAACGGTGGCTTTCTGAATGACTTGTGGAATCAATGGAAAGGGAGGAAAAGCATAAAGAAGTCCCGAGGCCAATCCTGGGTTAGAGAGTCTCTCAAGGGTTGGCCTGGAAGGAGAAATAGTGTGAAGTAATCTGGGCACTTGCTGTTTTGAGGGGTAGCGAAAAGATCGCAACAAGGGGTGCCCCACTTCAGAAAAATCTGATCCACTACAGACTGATTGAGAGACCACTCGTGAGGTATCAGAATAGATCTGCTTAGCCTGTCCGCCAATAGGTTGGACCTGCCGGGGATGTGCGTTGCTATCAGAAACCGCTGAGAAGAGATCGCCCATTGCCAAAGTCTGAGAGCTTCTCGACATAAGGGATAGGACCTGGTTCCGCCCTGTTTGTTGATGTACCAGACCACGGACATGTTGTCCGTCTGTACTGCAATAGTCCCTGTGGGAAGAAAGTCGACGAGGGCTTGCAACGTTAAAAGCACTGCTCTCATCTCCAGGACATTTATGTGCAGGTGGTATTCTATGGGTTGCCACGTCCCGTGGACCATCCTGCCCTGATAATGCCCCCCCCACCCGATCAGAGAGGCATCCGTGGTGACTGTGGCAACTGGAGGAGGGGGGACAAATGGTCGGCCCTGCTGAAGAAGAGGGGAAGATACCCACCATCGTAGATGAGCCCTGCAAGACTGTGTCACTAAGATCTCGTGTTTCATGGGCAGATCGTGGTACGACCACTGCGTGAACAACATCCACTGCAGGAGACGCATGTGGAAGCGAGCTAGTGGAAGAAGAACAATGGCTGCAGCCATTAGGCCTAGAACCTTCAAGACAAACCTGGCTTTGACCTTGTTGCTTTGTAACAGAAGCTGAACAAATTTCTGGATGTCCAGAATCCTTTGATTTGTTAGTCTGGCTAACATTTTGACGTATTTAACTCTGCCTATAAAGGTGATAGATTGGCAAGGCAGCAGAGAGGATTTTTCGAAATTCACGAAATTCCTAGACTCTTGCAAAGCTGTAAGGTGTAATCTCTGGACCGAAGAAGCTGATCCCTGGAGGTGGCGGAGAGGAGCCAGTCGTCCAAATAAGGAAACACTTGGAATCCTCGGCGTCTCAGGTGAGCTGTGACCACCGCCATGCTTTTGGTGAACACTCTGGGGCTGAAGTGAGGCCAAAGGGCAGTGCTCTGAATTGGTAATGACTGGCTCCCAGCCGAAAGCGGAGAAACCTTCTGGAGCGTCTGTGAATCTTTATGTGATAGTACGCATCCTGAAGGTCTATCGAGCACATCCAGTTGTCCTTGCCCAGAAAGGGCAGAATGGATTGCAGCGTGACCATCCGAATCTTGCCTTTTGACAGACTTGTTTAGTCTGCTTAGGTCTAGTATTGGTCTCCAATCTCCCGTCCTTTTGGGGACCAAAAGAATCTTGAGTAGAAGCGGATCCTACTTGGTCTGCCGGCACTGTTTGGATGGCTCTTTTTCCCAGGAGTTTTAAAACTTCCTGCTTTGCCAAATCCCTTTGACCGGGTGAGATGTCTGGAAGGGATTGTAGAGGTAGGAAACCTTTGAAGGGGATTTTGTAACCCTCGGATATAATCGACTGTACCCACTTCTCTTGTGATAGGGATTGCCAGGCTACTGGGTACAGCGAAATCCTTCCCGACTGCCTCCAAGGGTGGACAGTCGGGCAACACCTCAGGGATGCTGAAAGGGCTTCTCAGGAAGAGGCTCCCTGTTGCCCTGGTTCTGAGGACCCCCTGCCTCTAGGGCGGCGTATTATTGTTACCCCTCTGCCTCTAGGGGTAAACTGACCACGTGTGTCCGTGTAGCTCCTTGGGCTTTACGGAACCACATCTTCCCCCTTCTGACCCTTGGGATATGGTCTAGAAGGAGTGGAAAACTGGACTCCAACGGCAGAAAGAGTTTTACCGTCTTGTTCACATCTGGTCAAAGTATCCTTCACCTGAGGTCCGAACAAAGCCGAACCGTCAAAGAGGGTGTTGGTGAAGGACGCCTTAAAGGGGTCCGCAAAATTACACAGCCGCATCCAGGCTTGGCGTCTAAGAGCAACACCTGTGCCTGCGGCCCTGCTCGCTCCATCGGCTGCATAAGATATGAGCCGCATGGAGGAGTTAGATATCGAATTCAGGATAGCTAGCTGAGAGGCAATCTTTTCCTGAGCCCCAGCAGCTGAAGGATCCTGGACTACTTCCCCCAGTTCCTTGAGAATATCTCGTTGAAGCCTGGTGAAGTGACAAAGGTAATTCAGCGAACGCATTGCAAAGGTCGCTGAAGAAAACATCCGCTTTCCATACCTGTCCATGGTCCTAGAATCCTTATTAGGAGGATGGACAGGTACTGAAGGATCCGCCAGTTCCTTCTTAGTGGCCGCCGCCACCACCATAGCATCCACAGAGACACCTTTGGACAGGAACTGTTTGTCCGAAGGGGCTGTGATGAATTTGGATGGTCTCCTGGGGACAGGTTCCACAGAATCTGGAGCCACGCCTTCCGAGCCACAACCTGCATGGGGGGGCGAAAAGGCGGAGACACCCAGGAGGTGGAGGGTCGGGATCCAAAAGCCTCCAGGTATACCGACTCATCCTCGGAGGGGTCAATGGAGGGCCAATT
>NC_056750.1:770711376-770728876 GCF_019279795.1 Protopterus annectens
GTAATTAAATCAAAAGGTGCTTCAACAAAGTATTAGTTTAAGGGTATGCACACTTATGCAACTAGCTTATTGTACGTTTTTTATTTTTTTATATTTTTCCGCTAACAAATTTGTTTTTCAACTGAATTGTGTTGGTTACAGGTCACATTAAAGGTGGGAAAAGTTCTGAAATGATTTATTGTGGTCTCATTTTTTACATCACAAACACCTGGCATTTTAACAGGGGTCTGTAAACTTTTTATATCCAGTGTGTCTGGGTGTGTGTGTAGCTATCATAAAGATATAGAAAAAGTATAATGGGGGTTAGCAATGTCATAGAACTATCCATATGGCAAGGAGATGCCTGTAAAACTATTCAGTTATTGAGGAAGACTGATTGTGGGGCAAATTATTCTAAATGAAGAAAAATGGTTTGTTGTTCTAACAAGCTGAAGATAACAGTGGCATGTATCCTGGAGATGTGCATAAACAGATCCATTGATTTTTTACGTGAAGTTTTAGTTGTGTTTTAAATGAATTTGCATTCTGAATGGATTTCAGTGCTTCTAGGATGTGGTTCCATACCAGCAGTATTAGAGGATCTGCTTATAATGATTAGTGATTTTTGTCTAGAATATAAAATTATGTTGGAGTATTAGTGTTGTATTAAGTATTTAAGGGCTGGGCAATTTTCTCACTTTAGAGAAGAACACTATAATTTTCTCAGCAGTATCACACAGTCAATAAAATGCCAGTCTTTCTTGGAAAGCCATATTTCACATGTGTAATCCTATATTTAATGGGACTGATGCTTAACAATCTCCTACTTATTCACTAATTTGACAATGTTGCTGGTCTTCGTGATCATCGCCATTTCCCTACACTAGTCTATAACTCAAGTCAAAGGCACTACTGATTCTTCTAATCAGTTCCTGTGCTTGTTTTTCCCTGTCTGTCAAGCATTTTCCTTTGGAACAATGAAAAGTTTTCTCGGGCATAGTCTCTCTATGGGCATTCACTGTAAGTAGAATTAGAAACAGAGAACCCCTCTGCTTGCTGGCTCACTCTTTCTTGGCTAAACATTGTTTTCCTACTTAACCTGTTCTGCATCCAAAAGACACTTTTATCCTTCAGGAAACATTTTCTGAAGATAGCTGGATGCTGCAGCTTGAATTTACATCTGGCTCTTAGCATCCTCTAATTGCTAGGATTCTTCTGCCTGGTATACAGTGAATAATAATTTTACAAACTCTGCTATCCCCAGTTTTTAATACTTTTCCTTTCTGCCACAATTTTGTCAGGAGCAACTCTTTCTGCTAATATATTTTCATCTTAACTGATAAAGGTCTCGGCTGCTTTTTCATGGCCAGATTTGGAGCATACACATAATGTGTGTGGAACACCAATCCAGTTGCTTATTTGTAGCTTCGTAAAAGTAATAAAGTCTTTGACTTCCAGTTTCTCTGGTACAGCAGAAAATCTGGGTTTTTTTCTGTATGCTCTGCCTTCTAACTGCAATATTTTTGAACAGCTCTTTTTGAGAAGATTCGTGCTTCACCAAACTTTTTCTAATTTCAGTCTCTGATTTCTGTAGTTTTATCACTTCATTTGAATATTAAGTTAAAACTTCTCCTATTTTTGCAATCTTTTATTTGACTTAATATATTCCTTCAGCATGTTGTTTACTTTAAACACTTCAGAGTGCATTTGATTTATTTTTCCTCAACCCAGTGCTTAAAGTGCAGCCATCTTGGAAATCCCAGGGTACATACTGTTTATGCCCATAATCAACAACATAAACATTACTCAGTATCTTTCAGATATACAAATGAAATTTAGGTACTTACCATGACAACATATCAGTGTTGTCTGCTTCCATCCTCCTTAACAATTGGGTACTTCTGTATGGATCCAACTTTGTCCATTTTCAGACTTTGGATCCAAGGGTCAGGCTCTTCCTCTTACCCATAATCCCCTGCTTAGACCATATTACCTCGGATTCTTTTAAGAAAAAGCATGAAACTCCCTCTCAAAGAAAACCATATCTACAGTAAATAATACCAATGGAGAGCTTGAAAACCAGCATTGTAAGGGGGTATGACTAGAGAGTCAATAAATCAGTGCAGTCACTCTAGACAAAAAGGAAATATGACAACTGGAAGGGGAAAGGAAGGAGGGAGGTTGAGAAGGATGGAAGGTGACAACACAGATCTATCGTTATGGTAAGGACACAACATTCATATCAGATGTCTCTTCTGTCCATCTTCAACAACTGGAACAGAGTTCCTGGCTACCACAAATCTTGGGAGGACTCTTGGAAGGATATTCCAGAGAATTGCTAACCCAAAAGAAGCTCTGCATCTAAACTGCAAGTCCAAATTGCAATGCTATATAAAGGTAAGGACCTTAGATCATGTAGCTGAAGCACAGATGTCATCAACTGGTACTTTGGAGAAAAAGGCAGATAAAGTAACAACTGATCTGTTAGAGTGAGCCTTACGAGTACCAGGCAAAGACAGTCCATTTTCTTTATAAAAATACAAAATAGCCCAAAATAGCCAATGTGAAAGAGTTACTTTGGGCACTCCTTTAACCAAACCCAAACATGGAACACAACACTGCAACTACTTATAAATGAATTATATGAAATACCACAGCAGCCACTTCCTCTAAAATTTATTAGCACTTTCATCCATCCACATTAACCATGAACTTCTTGGGTCTATATTAGATGCTCAACCGCCCACAACTGCAAACACATAATGAGCAACACATATACGCCAAACTACAAAAAGCGAAAAAGCCGTAAATGTCGAAAACCAGAACGCCGAACTGATTCCCGTGGCCAGCAGGGTGATCATGGGGGAAGAAGAAATATATCCTTTTCCCCACTGTAGTGCGATCTCGGAGTTGGTATATATAAGTAGGGGAGTGTGAGGGGCACAGTCCCACTGCAAAAGTGTGATAAATAAAGTTTGTTTGTGTGTGTTTTACTTACCTGTGTAGCGGTGTTGTAGGTTAAAGTGCATTCAGTATTCCGGTTTTCAACATTTAGGTCCTTCGCTTTTTTTATAATTCGGCATATATGTGTCGCTCATTAGGTGTTCGCGGTTGTGGACGTTCGGTTTTCTGATATAGACCCGAACTTCTTCAGATACAGTTTGATTACAAATTATCCATTTTAAAGTACCCGCCAAAAAACAATAATGAATAAAGGAAACAGATCTTAATAAATGATTCTGCAAATATATTCATATAATCTAATATGCTGGAGGGATAGGTTCCTGACCCAGAGACTCCCCAGACTCTGTAATAGACTGCCCATACATGTCAAGCAGAGCACCTCTTTGGCCCTCTTCAAAAGGAACCTTGATGATTGGATAGGAGAAAGGAAATTCACCCCGGGGATCACGTCAGTCGCCCTGCTAGACAGGGGTCCAGGGAAGTAAATAGTGTGGGAAGAAATAGCCAGGGAATTGTTATGGCAAGTCTTGTATAGGCCCTAGGGCCGATAGCCTAGTACCAACCTATGAACCTATAATATGATCAAACAGCCCTAAAATATTATTAATTCAACCCAATGAACCTGAAACAATAAAGAGCATATAACAATAATAAAAATATATACCCAATGCATATATATGAATATATATATATATATATATATATATATATATATATATATATATATATATATATATAAAGCTACTTATACATAGATGTAAACATAAGCCTATCTTGCCAGAGCTTTTAATTTAAGAATATAAGCTAGTGTGCATTTCTCTTTGAGTCCTGGGTAGGCAAACACAATTAATTTGAGCTGCCACAGCAGTTCTCTTTCCTCAAGTTTTAATGCCCATAGCCTATCCCTTATATTTTTCTTAACATGCTCAATTATTACGTAATGAAAAAGTGATCATGAGTGTACAAAATATGTTTGGCCAGGGCATTATTAACATTGCTTTTAGCAATGTTATACTGGTGTTTGTATATTCATTGTTTAAAACACCTCTCCATTTTGCCTATATAAAATACAGGACATAGTTGACATCTAGCTAAATAAATAACCCCCTTGGTCTCACAAGAGTATTTACCCCTAATTGTACATATATTGTTGTTAATCATAAAGGAATTAGTGTTATCCACATGTTTACACTGTGCACATCTTCCACATTTCCTCATACCTTGATTACATTCGTCCTAGTATTCTCTAGGATCATTTTTTAATCCTCTCCTAAATGTGATCCTAGGGGCATCTGCATTCTTAGTAAAAAGGGTGACATCTTCCTTAAATAAATTCCAGTTTTTATTAAGGACATATCTTATGAGTTGTGCATCCACAGAATACATAGTAATAAAACTAGTCCTATATTGGAAATTAGTCTCCAAATCTTTAGAGGTCTCTAATATTCGCCTATTTTGGTCATTAACATGTACCCCCTTACCCAAAATGGGTTTGAAGTACCCCTCATTCTTTTATTATGGACTTCAAAAATAAGTTTGTCCACTAAAGATATTGGGTACCCCCTCTTGATGAACATATCCTTTAATAGTTGGCATTCCAACACAAAGTCCTCCACTATTGAAGTCATCTTGGCCACCCTCACCAGCTCTCCTTTTACAATGGGCTTTCTCTGGTGGAATAGGTGGGAACTATCATAGTGTAAGAATGTGTCCGAAAATATTGGTTTTCTATGGATTATGTTATGGAAATGTTATTATATCATTGTCAAACTGGAAGGTAAATTCCAAAAATGAAGTGGTATTATTAATTTTCTCAACAAATTCCATTGCTGACTCACTGTTACCTTTCCAAATGACAAAAAATATCCAGGTACCTTGTGTACCAAGAGATCCTATTTATAACATTCCTATCCTTAAATAGAAATTCCCTCTCCCAATAAGCCGTGATTGTATTTGTGAAACTGGCCCCACAAGGGGAGCCCATCTCTACCCCACTTTTCTGCAGAAGGTATTCATTATTAAATAAAATAAAGTTATTGCTGAGGACAATATCCAATAACCTCTCAATTAAGTTAATGTCACCTGGGTCTGCTCCTTTTAAAAGTAAAAAATCGACTACCAGGTTTATCCCAATGTCCTGTGGTATAACAGTGTACTGTTAAAAAATTAAATTCTGGGTGAAGGTCCAGGTTATTAATACCCTCTAAAAAACTCCACAAGTTCTTGCAAATTTGGATCTCAGAAGCCAGATACTTCTTAAGTTTATTATCAATAAGTTTCACACAGGTGTAAGTTAATAAACTACGCCCGTCAAGTATGGTTCTCATGGGTGGGTCCTCAAGGTTTTTGTGTATTTTAAAGGCTCCAAATATAACTGGTACAAGGGGTGAAATTATATTCAGATAGTTATACATTTCACTATCAATACTTCCCTTAATAAAGAGGTCATTAATATCCAACCTCACTTGCTGATACGCCCTATTAATTTCTTTCAAAGATACTCTAACAAAGGCATCCAAATATAAAATATATAACATTCTATTGTTATAATCCGTGGTGTCCATGAAAACCAACCCACCTCCCCTTATCCAGTTTCATGATTCTGACTTTCTGGTTTTAACTAAATACAATAATTGTCTGTCTTGCAAATTAAGGTTAAACCTCCCATAATTTGGACAACGTTTATCCATTAGTGTCCTCATATCTATTTCACACATTTTTTCAAAGGTGTTCAACACCGGGTGCAGTGGAGGATTAAACAAGCTAGCAACTCTACATTCATTAAATATTAAAGAAGAATTACCCATTAGAATACTGAGGTTTAATTTACGTAAATATAATTTTAAGTCCAATAATGCCCTGGCTAAATCAGCCCTCATAGTGGGTAAAAAACCCAGTCCTTTTGAAAAGAGTTCTACAAGTTCCCCATCAATGGGAAAGGATGAAAAACTGGTAATAATATCCAATTTATTAATTTGTGACTCTATACTCGTATTTATTATCTCCGGCGATGGTTCTGCTTCCTCGTACATTGTGTGCGGCATCCTGCTCCCTGCTGGTTCAATTGGTTGTTCTTTTGTGGTGCTGAAAAATCCCATTGATTAAACTGATTATTGGGATATGATTCTTGTATATTCCTATTATGTTGTTCTCTGAGCCATTCAGTTCTCCTAACTGTTGGCTAATTATTATAATTACCTTCCCCAGAGTTCGAATATATAGGGGTATTATTTAGGCTATCGGTAACCATAGCATCAGGCCCATCAAGGACGCCATTTTGGCAGTTATTAGTACCCCAAGTTTGAGAAACAGGAGGCTTAGGATATGCTGTTCCATTCATATATTCACACCTGTCCCTTTCCAATTTTTTAAGCTTAGTTTCTTTGATCTTAGTAAGCTGTTGCTCAATGCTAGATATGCATCTACAATATTCATAGTTATATCTTAAAAAGTCACTGTTTGCTTTAATTTCATTATCCAATTTCTCTAAGTCCAATTTCAATCCATCTGCCTGCATAGTATAGTGTTTCATTAGTATTTTCAAAAATTTGCAGCCCTTTCTGTCAAACAGCTGCAAAAAATCCTTATGGAAACTAGAGTAATTTTCGAGCCCTGATGGGTATCTCCACTGTCGCATGCCTTTGGGAATGTGCTTACATTGCACACATTCCCTAAAATAATTAACTTCCATCTGTAACTTTTAAAATTTAATGAGCTTATGATCAAAAAGTTTTAATTTGCCCATTAAATTATTCCCGTTTACAGTAATATCAAATGTATACTTCTGCATGTCCTCATTATTCTCGCAAATTTTTCCTGGTTCTTTAACCAGTTTTGCCTGGGAAAGGATACAAATAATTGGCCAGTGTTTCTGATATTCCTATTATGATGCAAACAGAGTATGAGTTGTCGATGCTCATCCAGAAGAATCAGAATATGTTTTTCTTTTGGCTTTTCCCAGTTAGGGGTCTCCACAGCGGAACTCCGGTCCGCTAATGATTGGCAGTAGATTTTTACGGTGCCGAGGTGCCAGCTCAACGCCCAACCTTCAACGAAGGCATGCCCATTCACTCATGTCTTTCGAACGCCACTCAACCGCGGGGAGGACATGCAGACTCAACACAAAAGGCGCTCCAGCCGAGAATCGAACAGGAGAACTTCTTGCTGTGAGGCGACAACACTACCACGGCTTAAGATGCAGAATATGTACTCTCCTTAAATAGCAATGCAGTGAAAGGAAACACAAAGACTGATAGATTGGTTGAGTGATGATTCAGAAGCCACCTTAGAGAGAAAGGATGGGTTGTTTTTAAGGTCACTCTGTCCTTGTGAAAAACAAGGTAAGGGGCTTTACAGGACAAGGAATGACGTTCCAAAAGTCTTCGTGTGGAGGTAAATGCCATCAAAAATTAAGGTTTGCTAGCATAAAAATTTCAACTCATCTGTGGCTGTGAGTTCAAATGGAGGTCTTGTCAAAACTTGCAGATTGGTAATATCATAAGGAGGGACAGGGGCCCCTGAGAGGAGGCCAGAGAAGAAAGGTGCCCTTAAGAAAGCCTTAGCCAGCTTCAAAGAAGCAATAGCTGACTGGTTTTCTCCAATGTGAAAACTGGAAATGTTTGCCAAATTAACTTTAAAATACTAGAGTAACTGATTCCATTATGAAAGACGCTGGCCAAAACATCTAGGATTGCTGGGAGGGGAGGTGAAAATGCTTCTATATTTCTACTGGAAGCCCCAATAGAAAATCCTCCATTATTTGCTCTTGTAAACTTTTCTAGTCGGGGTTTTTTGTGAGGAAGTCAAAATATGTATTAACTGAGATAAAAGCCTAGACTATCTGACCATCATCAGAAGTGGAGAAACTATGCAGTCAACTTGAGGTCTTTGAAGTCCAGATGAGGCATTTCAGAGGGGTAAGACAGAAAATCTGGAACAGAGACCAGTACCCATAGAGGGTGAGTCAGATAGGACAAGTGGAAGGGAAACCATACCTGTTCATGCCAGAAGGGGGTAATAAGGATCACCGTGACCTTGATCTACATTGTTTTGTACAGAAATTTTGTTATGAGAGAAGTGGACAGATGGGCATAAAGGAGTTAAATGGGGGGGAGGGGGCAAATGTGGACTAAACCATGGCTTGGAGATTCCCCCTCTTAGAGGATCAAGGCAAAGTATCTGCTGCATTTGCTGTTGGAGAGGATGTCAAACAGATTACAGCTAGGATGGCATCTTGAGGCTGCAGATCTGTTATGGGCTGAGAGACCACTCATGAAGTAGAAGACTACTCAACTTGTCTACTAAAACCCTGGACTTCCCATGCATGTGCATTACTATTAAAAAGCAGTAGGAAGACACTGAGCACTACCATATCCTCCTGGCCTGTCGACATAAAGAGTAAGAATGTCTTCCCTCTTGTTTACTGATGTACCAAATCAATGACATGTCCATTTGTATGGTGATCACACCCCTGTGGAGGGACTGCTAAAAGGCCTGCAACACTAGAAGGACTACCCCCATCTCTAGAACAATGATGTGAAGACTGGCCTATGTGGCAGACCAAGTGCCTTGGACTGTCATTCCCCAAAAAATGTGCCACCATCCCAGTTGGGAAGCACCTGTTCTCACTGTGACCTGGGATGAAGGCCGAACAAATGGCCAACCTTGAGACACTATGGGAGAGTGTAACCACCATTGGGTATGGTTTTTGCAAATCATTTTAATGGGCAATGGAAATTTCTTGGGTTGGTATCTCACTGGCCATTGCACTACAAGGATTCACTGTAACACTCATGTAAAATCTGGTCAGAGGGACTAAAGTAATAGTGGCTGCCACTGAGCCAAGAAGATGTTGAATACACCATGCTATTTTCTGATGGGAGACTAAAGCCATGGCCTGTTATGGAACTTGGTATACAGATGGGCTCCAATGAACTCTATCATCTGAAGTGGTTGAAGCTTCAGTGTGACCAGATGACTGTTATTCATTACTGTGAGCAAAGGCGAAGCAAGATATCCCTGGCTTGAACACAGAAATTCCTGCTAGGGGTGGTAATGAGCCAGTTGTTAAGGTATCTGAACACTCAGAACTCCTGCAGGCATAGATAATCTGCAACCACAGCCATGCACTTGGTAAACACCTGGGGGGCTGTGGTAAGACCAAAGGACAGAGCTCTGAACTGGAAGTGACTGGCTCCCAGATGAAATTGGAAAAACCAACTGGGGCATCTGTCCATTTATATGACTGTATGCATCCTGGAGGTCTACTGTGCACATCCACACATTCTTCCTCAACAACAGTAAGATGGACCTTACCATGACCATCTGAAACTGTCTGCTTTACATACTGGTTCAAGTAATTGAGGTCCAAAATGGGCCTGAGGTCACCATTTTTCTATGGTACCAAAAAGAATCTTGAGTCAACTCTGGATCCATGTTTGTCTCATGGAATATCCTGTATTACTCATTTGTTTAGCAGCATTTTTATTTCCTGTATTGCTTATTGCTGCCTTCCATTGAGGGGGCGGCACATCAGGAAGTATTCTTGACCAAAGGCGCTAAGAAAGAAAGGGAATTACACAGCCTCTAATTATGATTCTCTGTACCCATGCATCTTGAGTGATGGATGTCCAGTACATGGTGTGCAGAGACACGTGCCCTCTCATTGCATGAAGAGTGTGGCTGTTAGGCAACAGTTCAGGAGTGCTGAAAAAGCCTGTTGGAGAAAGCATCCCAAAAGCTTTAACTCTGAGGTCCATCTCTGCCATGTGGATGACATCCACTATGATTGTATACATCTCTCCCTCTGGAGGTGGAGCGGCCTATCACCAAAAGTGTCTGAGGAAAAATCTTGGGACTTGTGGAATCACAACTTTTTCCCACACTTCTGGTTTACAGAAAATATCCAATTGGATGTAGAAGACCATATTCCAATGGCAGACAATGCCTTGCCCTACTGCTTGCTTTCGGATAGCATCACTTTAATTTTAGTTCCAGATAACATGGACCCATCACAGGGAACATTAATAAAGGATGTTTTCAAGTGTTCCATGGAGTGGCAGAGATGTATCCAGGTGAACCAGTGAACAGCTATTTCAGTGTCTGCAGCTCTCAACATATCATCAGCCACATTCAAAATAAGGCAAAAAGACATATTTAACAGGGACGTCAGGGTGGCCAACTGCATGTCGATAAATTTCTTCTCCTCCAGAGATAAGGACCCAGAAAAGATTTGGATAGCTTCTTGGTCAAATCCCTTTGAAAATGTATGACGTGCCAGATAGTTCATCTCCCTGACAAAAAAAGTAACTAAGGCATAAACAGATTTACCAAACCTGCCCAAACCCTGAACTCCCTGTTAGTGGGATGGACAGTGGAGCTCTTCAAAGAGAGTTCCTTCTTGGTAGCCATCACCATCACCACCAAGGAATCCACTGTGGGACCCTTGCTTCAGAAAGGTCAGTGTTTAAGGGCACTTGGTGATGGATTCAACCACATCTGGTGCCTTCCATACTCAACCTGAAGCCATGTCAATAAATTCATTATCAGCGGTGGACCACGCAAGAGGTATATGAGACAGCCAAAAATCCTTGAGGAATACTGATTCCTTCTGGGAGGGGGTGTCAGTGGACCTCCTTTCTGTCTGACAAGTTCAAGAATCTCACCAAAGGAGACATCCTCAAGGGGGAATCTGGGGGACCCCTCATCTTCATCAAAATCAGTATCTTTTGTGAAGGACTCCTGTGGGGGGTCCACATGTCTCCATTTGCATGAAGGTTTCCAGTAAGCCTCTCAAATAGGATGCTCTGAAAAAGATGCCAAAGTAGAAGGTGAATCCACAGTGTGAAATGCCTTGAGACTCCAAGTAAATTTCTATTCTGATGTGACAGAACATGAGGGGTAAGGACCCAAACAGCTCCATGAGGACAAAGGCAGATGAATGAAGGGAAGCCTGTTCTCTGGACTGAGAAGGCGCATTCTCAAAGCCCACAAAAGGCAAAACTGAAAGAGGCCCTGATATCAATCCTGTAGGATCCAACGGTCCCAACAGTAGTTGGCCCCGAGAACCTATCTGACTACACTCCGAGGCTGATGCTGGTGCCAAGCTATCCAGGGCCAAAGCACTGAAGTGGGGAGGGAAGGCTCTGACAATTTTGGAGTTGATCCCTACCCCACAGCACTGATATATCAGCTCTCACACCCAGTGAAGTCCAAGCCACTAGGAGTCAACTGAGTCAGAGAAATTGTGTGTGTCAACAAAGTCCAAAACCTTAAATCTGGTGAGGCTAATCCCTGGGACTCACTCGGATCCAAACACCCAGAGTTCAAAGGATGGTACATGGAAGAAGCCAGAATCAAAAGAGATGAAGGGACAAGCTCTGGACCTCTGACAAAGTTCGGGGCTGGGAAACCCCCCCAACTGGATTTGGGTCCTCAGGAACTTCCTCATCATTTTATCTACATCCGGTTATGACAGACTCCTGGAGGATCACACTGACTTTAATGAAGATGTCATGGACAAGGAACTTCAAATCTTGTGAAAAGACCTCTCCTGTAGGAAGAGTGATCTGAGCCTAGGACGTAATGATTATAAAGAGAAATTCACTAAGTGCTTAGCAGAAGAGGAGTCAACTACGGCCACAGCTGCTGGGTCAGGTATGGGAATAGTATATAACAATTTAAACAACTGAGGAGCTTTAAACATCCTATTTGCTTTCATTTGGGACAGCTGGCTGACTATCAGGAAAATTGCAGGCAGTAACACACATCCTCTAAAGCAGACAGGACAGGAGGAATGGGTGTAGGTTCTGGAAAATCCTTCTGTAACAACTCATAATATTTTCTGAGGGAGTGAGAAACCTCAGTGTTCTCCCAATGAAAACGCTGGCACATTCTAGCAATAGTCTCAGACAAAGAGAAGCCCCTATAAGGAGAATCTAAAAGACAGTGCTTCTCTGAGTCTGAAACAGAAATCTGAGAACAAAATCCTTAATATGTTTTTGCATCTTTCTGTACTGATACAGAATCTTGAATCTCTTTAAGAAAGGTGGTGTCCCTCTTATTTTTACCATAAAATAGACTACAGTGAGGATCAATAGCCTGAATCAAACCCTGTGCCAGTCCCAGTAAACTATTGCTATACAAAGAAATTTGGGAAGGAGTAGATACATGCTTGGTTTTCTGTTTATTTTTGACAGTAAAACTGTGGCAAACTATGTTACTAATGGCAGCAGCTGCTTCCCAAGGGATAGGCATAGCCCTGTTACACAACTGCAAAACCTTCCTTCTTCCCTCTCCCAGGACCAAAAACGTGGTTCTCCCTTGCCCCCTAAGGGGACCCCAACAGCTGCAGAGGATGTGGTCAACCCTCTGTCTTTAATAGATTGTTCCAGGGTAAAAGATACGTGTTCTGAGGTACAGCATATGGTCTCAGCAGAGTCACCCACCTACGGCTGAGACAAACTGCTAGAAAGGCTGTTTGCTTAACTTTCTGTGGCTGGAAGAAGGACTGGCAATGGGACCATCAGTTTAAACCATGGTCAAGCCAAAATGGTGACTCTTTCCTGAGGAAAACAAGCAGTAAAAGCTGGTAAAACTTAAACGTCTTTAAATGTCACTTTTTTCACATATAAATACAGTAAAAAATGCTTTAACCACTTTGCCACATTTAGAAACCAAAATAAACACAATTTCTCAAGAGATATAGGGCTTCAAATTACTTTACACAACTTTTAAATTGACAAGAAAAAACAGCAAGTCGATATCCTCATACTAATAAGCTTACTTCAGACAGAGGAAATGGTTAATTTTTTTTTTAAATTCCATGAGGATCTTAATAAAAATAAAATAATACTCCTAATAATTAAAAAATTAACACATATTTAAAGAAAAATGTTGCTAATAAACTTAATACCCAACAAATATCTCTGTTGAGTAAGCCTGTTACCCTAATTGAAGTTAAAGAAGCTTTAAAAAAAGAAAAATGGTAAAGCTCACGGGTTAGATTGTTTAAGTACGGAATTATATTGTCTGCATCCATTACATATTTTAGAATTACTGAGTGACACTTTCTGGATGATTCAGAGTGACAAAATAATTCCTCCCTAAGGAAATGTTCTGTAATCTCACCTACACTTAAACAAGGAAAGGATAATAAATTAGTTTCTTCATAAAAACATATTTCATTATTAAATGTAGATTATAAAATCTGTACATCCATCTTCACTACCAGATTAGGAGATATAGAGATAAATTAATTAATAAAGATCAAACAGGATTTACAGTCAACAGATTAAAGTATGGTAATATAAAAAGGGAAGTAACTATCTTAGATTTAGCAAAAGGAATGAACAAGAAATTGGCCTTAATTAGCTTAGATATTGAGAAAGGTTTTGATTCTGTAGATTGGAACTACTTGTTTAAAACTTTAGATGTGTTTGCATTCCCAGAACAATTTATTGGAATATTAAAAAAACCTCTATAAAAACTCCAAAGCATATGTTGAAATTGAATCTTACAGTTCTCAAGGATTCACTTTAAACAAAAACAAGCTGTCCCTTGTCCCCTCTGCTATTTGCATTAGTTATCAAACCCTTAGCTAATAGTAGAAGAAGCAATGAAAAAAATTGCTGGATTCTCAATTAACAAGGATTGTCAACCTAAAAATACACCTTTTGGCAAATGATATTTTACTAACTATAGGAGATTTAAGTTGTTTAATTAAAGAAACAGATGAGGAAATTGAAAATTTCAAGAAGCATCACTGCTGAAATTTAATAATGACACTGAAACTTTATTGTTAATTCCACTACTACATAGTAAGTTTAAAAATAAATATAAATATAATTGGGAAGGAAAAGAACTAAAATGTTTAGTTTAGAATGTGTTTTTACTTTTAAGGATAGGTTAGTACTTATGAAAATAATTATATTACCCAAGATTATCAATATATATATATATATATATATATATATATATATATATATATATATATATATATATATATATATATATATATATATATATATATATATATGGGTCCCCGAATGGTCGACATTTCACAATGTCAACATTCATATGGCCGAGACCATATGATCGACATTTGAAAAGTTGACCATGGGGAAGCGTCCTCTCCCTACAGTGCGGAATGGAAATATTTCCACTTCCGCACTGTAGTGCGATCTCAGAGTTGGTATATTTAAGTTCCGGTGGGTGTGTGGGGCAGAGGCCCCCAGGGGGGGTTCAGGGGGGCAAAGCCCCCCTGCTAGCAATGTTAAGGTAAGTTTTTTTTTTTTTGTCTTTTGTGTTCTACTTGTATGGTCGACATTTCAAATGTTGATCATATGGTTTTGGCCATATGAATTTCGATATTGTGAAATGTCGGCCATATCAAGTAGATATATATATATATATATATACATACACATATATATATATATATATATATATATATATATATATATATATATATATATATATATGGTTCCACTTCAGAATCTTGAATTACTGAAAACTCGAACTTCATATGGTCGAGACCATATGATCGAGTTTTCAGAAACTCGAAATTGTGAAGTGTTAAAGAAAAAAATCATATTTTAGTTGAAAATAAGTTTTTTGCAGAGGGGCAAGTCCCACTGCACCCTCCCTACATAAATATACCATTTCCATTATCCCACTATAGTGAGGAAATGAGAAATCTCCTGTTCTACGCTTCTGCATACAGTGCAGAATGGGAGATTTCCCTTTTCCCCACTGTAGCGCAATAATGGAGTTGATATATTTAAGTAGGGGGGTGTGGGGGTGCAGCCCTCCATGTGGTAGGGTGCAGGGGGGCTTTCCTCCCTATCAGAAATTATGTGTTTGACTTTTTTTTTAATTTATTTCACTTTGGAATTTCGAGTTTCTGAAAACTCGATGATATGGTCTTGACCATATGAAGTTCAAGTTTTCAGTAATTCTAGATTCTGAAGTGGAACTATATATATATATATATATATATATATATATATATATATATATATATATATATATATATATATATTACATTCAACAGCTTTAATACCTGACAAAAAAACTTTTAAAGAAAATGGAAAAAAATGTAACTTCATTTTTGGTATCTTAAAAAGCTGAGAACTGTACAGATATCATATAAGATTATGGGAGTATGGTGGTATTAGCTTCCCAGATATAGAATCATATTCTATTGTTACAAATTTTATCTCTGTTATACTTTGGATAGACTCAACTTATACTATTAGTCAATGGAAAACCATTCAGGAACAGATTATACTAAATTCTTATAAGGTTTACAAAATATGATAAATTAGAAATATATAACAATCCTTTCATCTGGTTAATAAAATTCACTTTAGAAGGAAATTAATTTCAGTCTTTAGACTCTGCATATATGAAAACAATTCTTAAAACAGTTAAGAAATATGTTTTTAAAACACCATTAATATCAAAATGGAAATGTTTATGCTTTCCCATTGCACACACTTCTAGATTTAAGGAAACTCAGAATAATGTTAAATGAATTTACTAAAAAGGAATGGATTAGTATTATGGTCTGATTGCTTTGAAAAAGGAAAAACTAAGTCGCCAGAATGTTTAAAGATTATAAATTGGATGAATCTGTCAACCAGTTAATATTATCTATTGATGAGAAATTAAATGAATTTGTATTTAATATCAGTGAAGAGGAACAGAGCACTATTACCCAATTATATAAACATATGAATGCTATCATCAAAGGTAAACTGACCTACAAAGGAAGCTTGTCCAAGTTATTTTAGTTAATTATAGGTAATAATAATTTTGATACAAATTTCTGGAACTTTTTAGATAGTAAGGGATTGGGTGACTCAATTGATGGTACAAAACTGGAAAGTTTTTATGTGGGAATTTGTACAAAGAATGTTTGTTACTCCCTATAAAATCTGTAAGTTTAGTAAAATGACTTATTCAGTTTGTTGGAGATGTAGTAAAGATATAAAAGCCGACTGGGCACACATGTTCATGGATTGTGAAAAATTAAATGTATATTGGACAGAGATAAGCATATCTTTTTTTCAAGAAGTTATGGTCTGATAATTGTTCTTTAACTAGATCAGTAATGTTCCACTTCCTGTATCTGTAAAAGCCAAACGACAAAAAAATATATTTTGGAGTCTTTTAGCGGTTGCTAGAAAAGTTATTACAAAAATTGAAAATCAAAATCAGTTCCTATGTTCAAAGAATTTTAAATTTAACAACAATACTATGTAAAACTGAAAAAGAAGTGATCTGAATAAAATGTCTAAATCATACTTTTAGTGATGGGGACAACCTTGAAATATTTGCTCTTGAAATACCAAGACTCTTAATGTGTTACTTGCATAAGATTGTCTTGAAGATTCAGTGTATTCCTAATACTGTATAATACTGTGTAATGGTGAATGTCTTCTTGTGTATATATTGTAAATACAGTAAATTAATAAAAATCTTCTTAATTAAACGTAAAATACAGTCTCGTAACAGTCCATTAAAACACAAACTCCTAGCTTTAAAACAACTTTTTTAAACAGGAAATTAACTTTTTTTTTGGTAAATGGAAGGTTTTCCCCAAAGGGAACTTATCTGCCCAGAAAAGGAACAGCATAAGCAGTTGATCTTCAATAGCCTCAGAGGATGTATGCTTAGGTAGCAGGAAAGCTCTGAAGGGGCCTGGCACCCAAACCTGTCTTTGTAGTCAGCTCATCCCTAGTTGACTGATGGAATGGGCACACTGAAGGTGGCCTGAAGCTTTGGCAGCTGTCCTGCTGTTATATCCTATGCAGGATATCACCCAAATAGCTAAGGCTACTGCAACAGTGATCAATATGATGAACATAAACAGTTTTGGTATTACTCCACGCTCCAATCTACCTTATACCCTTTAAAAAGTTTGAAAACTCAGTTGTCAAAACATTTGAAAAAGCAATAATGAAAATAAACTTTTTGACAAAAACAGCATGGTAACCATATCATATATGGAAACTTTTTATGTGGAAATATGTACACATCCCCTGCTAATTATATATACCAACCCTGAGATCGTTCTAGAGAGTGGAAAGGGCAGATTCTCCAATCCCCACTGTTCGCAATCTGATACAGATTTAAGGGTTGGCAAACAAAGACATAAACACACATATCTGTAGAAATGTATGTGTGTGTGTGCGTGTGCATGTGTGTGTGTGTGTGTGTTTGTGTGTGTGTGTATAATATATATATATATATATATATATATATATATATATATACACATGGGTCCCCTTCAGTTTGCCAACATTCCAGAATGCCGACAACCATATGGCTGACACTATATGGTCGACATTCAGAATGCTAACAATGCAGAACCGGTATCTCACTATAGTGCGGAATAGAAAGATTTCCATTCCTGCACTGTAGTGCGATCTCGGAGTTGGTATATTAAAATTACGGGGGGGGGGGTGAGAGGCAGAGCCCCCCACGGGGAGTGTATATATATATATATATATATATGGTACACAAACCCGACAACACATAACACACAAACAAC
>NC_056750.1:770733876-770773876 GCF_019279795.1 Protopterus annectens
ACTGAGGTCCAAAGTCATAAACAGTGCAAATTTAAAGTACGGAGACATAATACAGGTTAAGTCAGAAGTAGATGAAAGAAGTTAGATGTGTAGTGATGTTGCAATGGATTTACTTAACAAAAGGTATATAAAGAGGACAGAAATAATGAAAAAAGGTAGATAAGAAAAATATAATAAGACGGAAAATGTAACAGAGGATAGTAAGCACTGGATAGGTGAGTCAATTTTCTAGAGGTAGATGGCTAGTCTGGTTTGGAAGAGGGGCATAGACAGTATGATTTGAGGAGAAGTTTAAGTCTGTTTTTAAAGAGAGATAAAGAGGCGAGTGAGGAGAGGTCATTAGGGAGAAGATTCCAGGATTTACCTACAGTATTAGAGAAGAGAGAATCCCCAGCTCTGTTATTAGGTTTAGAGGTGTAAACAAGAAGTTTGTGAGATGAGCGTAAGGACTTCAGATTTTTATAGGGGGTGATGAGGGTAGATAAACTTGGAAGTTTTGGAACTTAGAAGGTTTATAAAGAATGTTGTGGGCAATGGTTAGTTGGTGAAATATAATCAGGTGTTCTAGTTCTGACCATCCTAGCTGGTTTAAATTTATACAATGGTGGGTTCGGAATGGGTTGACTGTAGCAAATCATGCAATGTTATTATAGGACATTTCCAATTTGCTGAGGTTATTCTTGGAGAGATTAGTAAAAATGGGTGAGGCATAAAGGAGTGTAGAGATCAAATGGGTGTGGGCGATAGTAGTTTTAGCAGTAGGGGAAAGAAAGGGTTTAATCCTATAGAGAGGACTTTGAGTAGGAGTAAAGAGGAGGAGTTTGGTTTTCTTTGTGTTCAAAAGAAGGCAATGCTGAGTGAACCATTGTTCAACTATGTTGAATACTTTTTGGGTGAGAGAGTGAAGGTCATGGGAGGATGTAACTGAACATAATAGTGTGGAGTCGTCAGCAGATTGTATGCAAGTGGCTTGTGGGATAGCTAGATGAAGGTCATTAATAAATATACAGAAGAGAAGAGGTCCAAGTATGGATCCCTGAGGGACACCTAAGGTAACGGGTAGATGGGTGGATAAAGTATTATGCCAAAGTACTACTTGCTGTCGTTTGTCAAGGTAGGATTGGAACCATTTTATAGAAAGTGGGTCTAATGACACAGATTTTAGGATGTTTATGAGAATCTGGTGGTTTACCATGTCAAATGCTTTAGACAGGTCGATAAATAGAGCAGAAGAAAGATTATTCAGGTTTTGGTGCCTGTTAATGTAGTCAGTAAAGGACAGGAGGGCAGTGGTAGTGCTGTGTGAGGGTCTGAAACCATGATGACAGTTGGAAAGTAAATAGTTTTCGATTAAATGGTGGAGTAGTTGCTTATGGATACATTTCTCCATACTTTTAGCTAGGGGAGAAAGTAGGGCAATGGGGCGATAGTTTGATATTTCAGTGGAATGTCCACCTTTATGTAGGGGGATAATATGGGAGACTTTCCATAAGGTGGGGATGTAACCTTCAATAATAGTTCTGTTGACCAGTATGGAAATAGGATAGGCTATGGCCTTGGATGATAGCTGTAGATATTCAGAACGCAGTAGGTCTGCAGAAGGAGAGCATGGTTTCAGTTTATTCAAAAGGGTTTGAATAAATGTGGTTGCGACAGGTTTGAAATGAAAAGGAGGGGGGTTGAGGAGTGTGAAGGTATTGGGTGACAGTTGACTAGCTAGTGTTTGGATAGCATCTGTAAAGAAGGTATTGAAGGTATTAGCTGTATGGATGGAATTTTTCTGGTCTGTATTTTGAGGGTTTGGTGTAGTGGATTGACCTGGGTGGAGTAACTGCTTAGTGCTAGCCCAGAATTTCTGTGGGTTGTTGTGATTAGGTTGTTGATATTGTAAGTAGTAGTTTTGTTTATCAGAAAGTATGGCCTTGTTAGTGTCATTTCTTAGCTGTCTAAAGGTTAGTTGGTCAGCAGGGTTTTTTGTCATTCTCCATTTGGCCCAATATTTATTTCTGAGATTAATTTTGTGTTTGTTTCGTTAGAAAGCCATGGGGCAGACTTGGCTTTAATTCTAGTAGATCTGGTTGGAGCGTGGTGATTAAGAATGGCAAGGAAGGTAGAATTAAAGAAATTAACGGCTTCATCTAAAGGAAGTTGTTTTAAGGGAACCCAATTGCATGCTCTTAGTTCCATTTGGAATAGATCAGGGTTAAATTTCTTTTTGGATCTAATATGTCTGATAGAGGTTGGGGTGGGGGTGTTGCCTTTTTGTCTGATGATGTAGGTAAGTGAGTGGTCACTTATATCATCAGGGAGGGTTCCAGAATTATAGTAGTGAGTATGATTATTTGTGAGAATCCAGTCTAATATGCTTGCTTTCTTGTTAGCTTTATTTATTCTGGTGGGGGAGGTAATGGTTTGAGAGAAACCATATAGGTTTATGTGGGTGGTAGGAAGGCTACTACAATAGGAATTCCAGTCTAAATTTATGTCGCCTAGGATTATGGTTTCTTGAGGCAGGTGTTGGGATACCCAGCAGAAGATATTTTCCAAGATGGCTATGTTATTTCCAAGGGGCAGATACATCCAGATAATATAGATTGATTTAGCATTGTTAAGTTCAAGTTTAGAGATGAGAATCTCAGCATTGGAATCCAGAGGTAGATTACAGTTGTAAGTGGTTAATTGAAAGCCAGATTTAAATATAATAGCAACCCCCCCCCCCCGCCTTTCTTAGCTACTCTGTCAACTCTTAGGATATTATATCCGGGTGGGATAATTTCATTATCTTTGGTGACAGGTTTTAGCCACGTTTCAGTTAGGCAGATAATGTCAAAGGAGTACATTTCTAGGAGAGCATGGAGTTGAGTCACTTTGTTGTTAATGCTACATTATTTTATTTATTTTTTATTTCACATTTGTTGACAGGGCTAGTCTAGCTGGATATATATCCATTTTCAGTAGAGGCCCGGGAAGAAAAGCTATACACACATACACAAAAGTATAAAAATATTGTTACATGGTAAATAAAGGATTAATAAACCAAATAAAACAGGAAGTTAATTACATTTCAGAAGTCAAAACACTTAAGAAAAGTAACAGTGAACATAATAAGAAGTTATGTACCTACCATAACGTTCCATGTTAGTTGTCTTCTTCTCGCCTTCTTTCTTGCTGGATGGGTTCGGAGCCGATCCTCGGCTCCGACTCGGCCAATACTAAAGCTCGAGAGCTAATTCCACCGGCTCGAGGCTCCCCTATATCCCACAATGCTAGGCGGTAACTAACTCAGATCTCGTTTGATAGCTATACTAAGCAACCCTAGTCTCCATAGAATGGAGAAGGGAAACCCACCTCAATAACCACCTGCGTGAAAGGTATCGCAGACCCAAGAAAACAGAAAAGGAGGTGGAAGACGTGTGGGAATGATGACTTCCAGAGGAAGATCAAAACTGAATTCCTATCGGTCTGTCCAGGCTTGGGGGAAGGAGGGTGGGACGCAAGAAAGAAGGCGAGAAGAAGACAACTAACATGGAACGTTATGGTAGGTACATAACTTCTTAATGTTAAGTTGTCTATCTCGCCTTCATTCTTGCTGGATGGGACCACGTCCCTAGCACCTTACCCCGGGTGGCCTATCGGAACAGACTCTTAAGAACAGTGGAACCAAAGTTGGCACGGTTTCTGGAGACCATGTCCAGTTTGTAATGTGAAATGAAGGTATGAGGAGAAGCCCAGGTGGCTGCTGCACAAATGGAATCTATTGGCAGCCTATCCTGAAAAGCTACGGATGTAGCTAATGCCCTAGTTGAATGAGCTCTAGGTCTTGAAGGTAGTTTTTGATGTCTGATCTCATAGATGAAGGTAATAGTAGAGGTGAGCCATCTAGAGAGGGATACTTTAGTAACAGGAAGGCCCAATTTCCCTTCCGCATATGACAGAAACAGCTGATCAGACTTCCTGAATTGTTTAGTCCTAAGTAATATCTAAGTTGGCGATGAACATCCAGAAAATGTAGCTTTTGTTCCGACCTGTTTGAATAGTTAGGGAAAAAGACGGGGAGATCAATAATTTGGTTTAGGTTTGCTTGAGAGGAAACCTTAGGTAAAAAGGATGGATTAGTACGGAGGGATACCCTATCTTTGTGAAACACTAAGTAAGGAGGGCGACTGCACAGAGCATGAAGTTCAGATACCCTTCTTGCTGAAGTTATAGCTACCAGAAAAAGTGTCTTCCAAGAAAGCAACTTCAGAGAACATGAAGCCGCTGGTTCGAAGGGGGGAAGGATTAAGGATGCCAGAACCAAATTCAAATCCCATTGAGGCGGGGGATCTTTGATTGGAGGTTTGAGAAGAAATATGCCCCTTAAAAAGGCTTTACAGAGTTTGTGAGCCATGATGCTAGACTCCGAGACACCTACATGAAAATTAGATATGGCAGCCAGTTGAACTCTAATGGTAGATGCAGATGATCCTAAATGAAAGAGCTCTGCTAGAAAGTCTAGAATAGACTGGATAAGTGCAGTAAAGGGATATATGTTTTTTGATGTTGCCCAACAAGAGAATCATTTCCATTTGCTACTATAAATCTTCCGGGTAGAAGATTTATGAGAGGCTATCAAGATATCTCGAACCGAGCGAGATATTGAGGGAAGCCTGGCTAAGGTCGGAATCGGAGAAACCACGCTGTGAGGTTTAGAGAATGCAGAGATTGGTGCAGCTGACCCGATTGGTGGGTTAACAGATCTGGTACTGGGTCCAGATGCCACGGCTGCTCCAAAAGGTAACGATGAAGAAACGGAAACCATATCTGTTGAGGCCAGTAAGGGGCAATGAGGATCATTGTCACTCTCAAAGCGATGGCTTTCTGAATTAGTTGAGATATCAGTGGAAAAGGGGGAAAGGCATATAGAAGCCCCCGGGGCCAATCGTGGACTAGAGCGTCTCTGGTGGGATGGCCTGCTAACGGGAAGAGAGTGAAGAAGTCGTGACACTTGCTGTTTTGGGGAGTAGCAAAAAGATCGCAGCAAGGGTGGCCCCATTTTAGGAATACTTCTTCTAGAACTGATTTCTTCAGAGACCACTCGTGGGGCATGAGAATTGCCCTGCTCAACTTGTCTGCAATCACGTTGGATTTCCCGGGAATGTGCGTTGCTATCAGAAAACGCTGAGAAGAGATCGCCCATTGCCAAAGTCTGAGTGTCTCTCGACATAAAGGGTATGATCTGGTTCCGCCTTGTTTGTTGATGTACCACACTACGGACATATTGTCCGTCTGAATTGCAATAGTCCCAGTGGAAAGAGAGCCATGAAGGGCTTGCAACGCTAAAAGCACTGCTCTCATCTCTAAGACATTTATGTGCAAGTGGCACTCGAAAGGTTGCCACGTGCCTTGGACTGTCCTGCCCTGATAATGCCCCCCCCCCACACCCAATCAGGGAGGTGTCTGTTGTCAACGTGGCGACTGGGGGGGGGGGGAGTGAAGGGTCTTCCTTGGAGAACCTGAGGTGATGTGATCCACCAAGACAGTTGATTCTTGCATGATTGAGTTATCAATATGGTATGGGACATCAGGAGCTGTTGGAAGGACCATTGAGTAAAAAGCATCCATTGGAGGATCCTCATGTGGAAGCGAGCTAAGGGGAGAAGGGGAATAGCTGCTGCCATGAGTCCTAACACCTTCAAAACTAGTCTGGCTTTGACTTTGTCGCATTGTAAGAGAAGGGAAACTTGTTTTCGAATGTCTGACACTCTCTGCTCTGTGAGTCTGGCTGAAAGATTGAGCGTGTCTAAGGTGGCGCCTGTGAAAGTAATAGATTCACAAGGCAGATTTTTCAAAATTTATTGAAATGCCTAGAGCTTGGCAAGTTTGGATGGTGAGTCCCTGGATAGAAGAAGCTGATGTCTGCTGGTGGCGGTAAGGAGCCAGTCGTCTAAATATGGAAACACCTGGAATCCTTGACGTCTCAAGTGAGCCGCGACCACTGCCATGCATTTGGTAAACACACGGGGGCTGTAGTGAGACCAAAGGGCAGGGCTCTGAACTGGTAGTGACTGGCTCCCAGCCTAAAGTGGAGAAATTTTCTGGAGCGTCTGTTCATCTTGATGTGGTAGTACGCGTCCTGAAGATCTATCGAGCACATCCAATTGTCCTGACCCAAGAAGGGTAGAATGGACTGTAGCGTGACCATCCGGAATTTTGTTTTTCTGACATACTTGTTTAAGTTGCTGAGATCCAGTATGGGTCTCCAGTCCCCTGTTTTCTTTGGTACCAAAAAGAATTTGGAGTAGATTCCGGATCCTTGCTGGTCTGCTGGGACTGATTGGATAGCTCTTTTTGATAGCAGCTTTGAAATTTCTAATGCTGCTTGTTCCCTTAGACTGGGTGGAACGTCTGGAAGGGATCCTTTGGGTTGCGATGGGATGTGAATAAAGGGAATTTTGTAACCCTCGGATATGATCGACTGTACCCATTGAGTAAGGGAAAGCCAGGCTTTTGGGTACAGGGATAACCTTCCCCCGACTGCCTCAGAAGGTGGACAGCCGGGCAGCCCCTCAGAGATGCTGAAAGAGTTTATCAGAGAACGTTTCTCTGCTACCCTGGTTTTGCGGACCTCCTCTGCCTCTAGGGCGGCGTCTATTATTATTATTCCCCCCTCTGCCTCTAGAGGGGAATCGACCTTGTGTGTCAGATGAGACTCCCTGGGATTGTTTACGGAACCACATCTTTCCTCCCCTCTGACCTTTGGGATAGGGTCTAGAAGGGGTAGAAAAACGGACTCCTACGGCAGAGAGAGTCTTACCTTCTACCTCACACCTGGTCAATGTATCCTTCACCTGTGGACCAAACAAGGATGATCCATCAAAGGGAAAATTGGTGAAGGACACCTTGAAAGGGTCCGCAAAGTTGCACAGCCGCATCCAGGCATGACGTCGTAAGGCAACACCTGTGCCTGCGGCTCTACTCGCCCCATCCGCAGCATATGAGATAAGCCGCATGGAGGAGTTAACGATGGAATTCAGGGTTGCCAACCTGGAGTTCATTCTGTCTTGGATCCCCTCAGCTGTAGGATCCTTTATCACTTCACTTATATCCTTGAGTAAATCTCTCTGGAGACGAGTGAAGTGGCATAAGTAGGTCAGCGACCGCATTGAAAAGGTCAGTGATGAGAACATCCACTTACCGTACCTGTCCATGGTCCTAGATTCCTTATTAGGAGGATGGACAGGAACAGAAGGCTCGGCTAACTCCTTCTTAGTGGCCGCAGCCACCACCATGGCATCAACCGGGACACCTTTGGATAAAAAATCTTTATCTCTAGGGGCAGTAATAAATTTAGATGGCCTCCTCGGGGTGGGTTCCACTGAATCAGGAGCCGTCCAAGCCTTCCTTGCCACCACTTCCATAAGGGGGTCAAAGGGAGGGGACACCCAGGAGGTAGAAGGGCGAGAGCCAAAAGCCTCAAGATACACTGACTCATCCTTTGAAGGGTTAAGGAGTGGCCAGTTCCCCCTCTGTTTCAGGATCTCAAGGATGTCAGCAAAGGAGACATCCTCAGAGGGGGATCGAGGGGAACTTTCAGATTCCTCTAAGTCAGTGTCAGAGGTGACAGACTTAGGGGAATCAATGTGCTTCCTCTTGCACTGCCTCTTCCTAGGGGGATCTCCTACCGGGTCAGGAGAGGCCTCGGAAGAGGAGGAAATTCCCAATGGGGAAACTTGAGAAGTTGGCTCTCTGCAGTCTAATGCAAGGGGGTGGGTAGAAATCACCGCAGGCACTGAAGATGGAGGGGCTGACGGAGCCAACTGTGGGACAGACTCTGGTTCTAGCACGCTCCGCATGACCTCGAAGGCACCCTTATCAGGCAAGACCGGAGGTCCCCGCTCCGAAGAGACAAGGACCCCCCCCGGCACTGACAGGGACAGCTCCGACGCCAATGTCGGAGCCGAACTCACCAGCGCCGAAGCCCCGAGAGGGAGAGCGGGGTCGGACAAGGGTCCGATGCCACTCGCCCCCTCGGAGCCGACGAGGGAAGCTCGGCGCCGAGATCCCTCCAAGGAGGAGATTGGAGCAGATGACGGAGCCGAAAGTGAAGGTATCAGATCCGACGCACCGACAGTCATGGCTCCGACGAGCCCTGGCTCCGAACTCAAAGGAGTCGGAGGAGGAATACATTGGGGAACGGAAATAGCCACTGACTGCTGTGTCGGGCTATGCAGCATTTGGGCCAGTACCTCGGACTTAAGAAGTCTACTCACTACCCTTTGCAAATTGTGGTCAGATAGCCTGGAAGACCGTGAGGAATGTGTTCTATGGCTCCGTTCAGAAAGAAGAGGGGATCCTGGTGCCAAGTGCACGGAGCCGATAGAGGGGGATCTAGATCTCTTCCTAGAAGGTTGCTCCGATAAGAGTATCGGAGCCAACAGAGTTTTATCAACCTCGGCTCCAGCCGGAGCCGAGGTAACAGTATGAGGCTTGGAAACATTGGCTCCGGCCGGAGCCGATGTCGAAGCAGACTTTACATTTCCAAAAGTCGACTCAGAACTCGGAGCCGACTGTTTGGAAGTTTTAGAAGGCTTCCCCGACACAGACTGAGTCGGGGGGCCTTCAGGCTTTAATAAGCCACACAAGATTAATTTATTCTTGCGTTCCTGCAGGACTCTAGGGCTAAAACCATGGCAAACAGCACAAGAGTCCTGCAGGTGCAAAGGTCCCAGGCAATACACACAAGAAGTGTGACCGTCTGTCAGAGACATTTTCTGACAGCACGAGTCACACTTCTTGAAGCCTGAGACCTTAGATTCCTTAGACATAGTAAAAGGTCCAAGAAAAACACACACAGACACACACACAGGCCTTAAATAAAAATAAATTACCAGTCACACAAGGGGACTAGAAGGGGCCTAAGGCCTAAAACTAAAGGGGAATAAAGGAGGGAATTAAGGGCAACAAAGTTGTCGAACCAGGAAAAGGGGAATTTAAAACTAAAAGTTTTAGTAAAAAAAGGGTACTAGGGGTCTAAGATTTGAAAAATTTAGAATTAACTTCTTCACTAACCTGCCAGAGCCAGTAGAAAAGCACCTCGTCAGCTAAGCGGCAAACGAGATCTAAGTAGTTACCGCCTAGCATTGTGGGATATAGGAGAGCCTCGAGCCAGTGGAATTAGCTCTCAAGCTTTAGTATTGGCCGAGTCGGAGCCGAGGATCAGCTCCGAACCCATCCAGCAAGAATGAAGGCGAGATAGACAACTTAACATTATTGCTTAAGAAAGCTAAAAACAGATGTAATACAGTAAGTGTTATGTACAATAGTTCACATCAGGTTGAAGGATTTAAACAATAAGTTGATTAGAGTTTAAATAGTGTCAGTCTTAATTACAAGACTAAGCATTTAAATGTTTGGAAGTTTGGTTAGAAGAGAAGAAAAACAGGGGTGAAGAGGGTTGTTAGTCAGGGTTACTACAAGGGCATAGCCAGTGCATTTGGAGGTGTTTTTTAAGTTTTTGTTTAAAGAGTGGCAGGGATGTAATTAGAGTTAGTTAATTGGGTAACAGGTTCCAGTTTTTTCCTACTGTGTTGGTAAGCAGAGAGTCACCAGCTGTATTATTAGACTTTGTTAAGCTAGCAAGGAGTTTGCTAGAAGAACGTAGGGAGTTCAGATTATTATATGGGATTAAGAGTTTTGAGAGTATAGGGGTATTATTGGGTTGGTAAAATATCTTGTGGGCAATTGTGAGTTGGGGGATTATCAGATGGTTTTGGAATTCCAGCCAGTCTAGTTGCCTAAGATTAGAACAGTGGTGGGTTCTGAAGGGACTACCAGTAGCAAATTTGTTGAGTTTAGTTATCTTAAGGTTGGTAAATATAGGTGAGGCATACAGAAGGGTTGAGATTAGATGGGAGTGAGCGATCTTGGCTCTGGCTGTTGAGGTTAAAAAAGGTTTTATTCTATATAAGGAGCCTATTTTTCTGTTGACTATTTTAATGGTGTTGTTTATATGGTGATCAAATGAGAGATTATTGTCAATGGTTATTCCTAAAAGTTTGGTGGTAGAGTCAGGGAAAAAGACAGTGCCATTATTTGAAGAGATTGAGAAGTCTAAGGGGGGTGGACCTAGTAATGGGTGTAAAGAGAAGGAGTTTTGTTATTTTGGCATTAAGAAGGAGGCAACATTTGGTAAACCATGTTTCTACAGTGTTGAAAACATTTTGAGTAAGAGAATATAGTTCAGATGGAGAGGTTGCTGAGCATATTAGTGTAGACATGTCTGCATATTGAATACAGGTGGCTTGAGGAATTGCTACATGGAGATCATTAATAAATAATGAGAAAAGAAGTGGTCCAAGAATGGAGCCCTGAGGGACTCTGATGGTGACAGGTAAAAAGGATGAAATTAGATTTTCCCAGAGAACTGCCTGTTGCCTGTTGCTGAGGTATGATCTAAACCATTTAATGGCCGGAGAATCAAAGGAAAGAGATTCAAGAATATTGATTAGGAGGGTATGGTTAACCATGTCGAAAGCTTTAGAGAGGTCGATGAAGAGTGCAGATGAGAGGATGTTTTTGTTACGGTTTCTATTGATGGTATCTCTAAAGGATAGAAGGGCAGTAGTGGTACTATGTGATGGCCTAAAGCCATGTTGACAGTTTGCTATTAAGTTATGTAGAGAGAGAGATGATGTAAAAGTTGTTGGTGAATGCATTTTTCCATAATTTTTGCTAAGGGTGATAAGAGAGCAATTGGCTGATAGTTAGAGTTCCCACCTTTATGAAAGGGGATAATGTGGGAGATTTTCCAAATATCTGGGATGGTTCCTTCTTGTATTGTCCTATTTATAATGATAGATATAGGGCAGGCAATTACTTTGGCTGCTTTTTGGAGATATTGGGAAGGAAGTTGGTCAGCAGATGGAGTACATGGCTTAAGTTTATAAATAAATTTATAGATGAGAGAAGTAGAGATGGGTTGTAGTTTGAATTTAGAGGAAGTGTGTGGTAAGTTGATGAGAAGGCTGGAGTTTTTAGAAATAAGTTGACTAGCTAGAGATTGTATAGTCTCAGTGAAGAAAGAGTTAAAGGTATTGGCAGTTTGATGGGGAGTATTTGGCTCTGCATCAAGTGGGGTGGGTGTTCGGGAGTTACCTGGGGAAAGGAGCTTATTTATGCAAGACCAGAACTTTTGAGGATTATTTTGATGAATTTGCTGAAGTTTACAGTAGTAGTTTTTTTTTGTCTGTAAGTATTGCCTTTTTTGTACTATTTCTAAGCTGCCTAAAATGGAGATGATCAGAGCTATTTCTATTAGATCTCCATTTGGCCCAGACTTTGTTCCTAAGTAGAATTTGATTTCTAGTTTCATTCGAGAGCCATGCGGCTGGGTTGGATTTCATTCTGATGGAACGTTTAGGAGCATGCTTATCAAGGATAGATAAGAAAGTAGTGTTAAAATACTTTACAGCCTCTTCAAGTGGAAGGGATTTTAAGGGATTCCAGTTGCATGCTCTGAGCTCAGTTTGAAATAATTCTGCGTTAAATTGTTTGGTAGAGCATGCTGTCCTAAAGGTGGGGGGGGGGGGGGTTGGAAAGTCTTTCTTTTCTCTTGTGATGTAGGTCAAAGAATGATCACTTACATCATCTGGCAGGGTTCCTACTTTGTAAGTTTATTTCACTTTATTTATGAGTATCCAGTCTAAGGTACTCTCTTTTTTATTAGGTTTGTTAATTCTTGTTGTAGTGGTTATGGTTTGGGTAAAGCCATGGAGGTTGATATGAGAGGTAGGATTTTCAGCATTAACACTTTTCCAGTCAATATTAAAGTCGCCTAGTATTATTGTTTCTTGGGGCGTAAGTAGAAGATACCCAGCTAAGAAAAGCCTCTAGTGTAGTTATATTATTTCCGGGTGGTATGTAAATGCAGATAATGTATAAAGATTTGTTAGCGTTGATTTGGAGCTTAGTAATGAGGGCTTCTGCGTTGCTATCCTGGGTTAGATTGGATGGTAGGGTAAAGATGCGAAGTCCATTTTTAAATAGAATTGCTACTCCACCACCTTTACGTTTTGTTCGGTCTAGTCTCACTATATTATAGCCTTGGGGAATAATTTCATTGTCTTTAGTTTCTGGTTTCAACCAAGTCTCAGTGAGGCAGAGGATATCAAAGGAGTGAATATCTAGGAGGGCATGAAGGTGAGGTACTTTATTATTGATGCTTTGGATATTCAGATGCCCTATTAGGAGAGAGCTATTGAGTTTAGGGTGAGTTGTTTGGATTGTAGGGTTGGTAGGGCCAGGGTTGGGGTGGGTGTCGCCATCTTTTAAGGAGGGATTATTTAGTTTTGTTACTGAATTGTTTCTAAGGTAAGTTTGAGTTTTCAATTTTTTTCTGAGGGTAGGTTTTGTTTAATGTGGGAGAGTCTGTGGTATTTAGGTAGTAGGTAACTGAGAGTGGAAGTTATGTTAGAATGTCTATTGAGGGATATGTGTGTGTAAATTGTAGTTTGTGGGAATGGTTAAGCTGGAAATAGTGCAGTTTTTCAAAGGAGTTAAGAAGGTAGGCTGAGAAGAGGGTAGTTAAGAGTATAATTGTGAGTGTTAGCTTGGATAGATTAGGGAGAGGTATATTCAAGGAAATAATAAAATAAGAATTCGAGTGAAGGGATAAATTAGGGAGCAAGATGTGGAGGAGCGGAAGATAAAAGGATACAAGAAGAGAAAAGAGGGGGCACTGAGATATACAAGTTAAGAGTAGGAGGAAATGGTAGAGGTACCCTAAGGAGTGGCTTATTGTGAGTTATTGTTAGAAGGTAGGGGTGTGGCTAAAGTATGTGGGATGGGGTGAAGTATGGGATTGGTCGGAAGAGAGAGAAGGTGTGTTTAGGGAAGTATAGGTGTAGGACCCCTGGGGTGGGTGGGAATTGGGGGTAGGGTAGAGGAGCGGCGTGAGCCTGTAGGGCGAACGGAGCGGGGTCACCGATGAGAGAGGCTGAAAGGCAATCAGTTATGGAGACAGACTGAGTTCTACAGGCACAGGAAAGGTAAGAGACATATACTGTTACTAAGTAGCAGAGAAAAAAGGTGAACAAAGGTATAACTGTGCTGGGGGGATAGTTATGTAAAACAGTTTTAAAACAGAGAGAGAGAGATTTTTATAGAAGGTGCCAATGGCAGGAAAGCAGGTTTATACAGAGGGATAATTGAAGGGGCCAGTATCAAAAAGTAGTGATAGTCAAAGGTGTCTTATTTAATAAAAACTCCCAGACTTACCTGGGATAATTCTCATTTTAAAGCAATCATGGGGTGGGGGGTAAGTACATAAATAATGAGTACAAGCACTGATATCAGAGTCTAGCTGGTCTACAGAGCTAGTTAGCTTCTACAACCAGTGAGAGATGGTATTCCAAAGCCTAAGATCTGCTGCCCTCTACTGGATAGCATGGGGAAAACACTAATTCCACTAGGATAGTAGGAGGAGGGGGGATAAGTTAATAAAGAGATGGTAGGAGGGGTAGGTCCACGGGTGTGCTGGCCCTTACAAAATAGTTTAAAATTTAATGCAGTCACCAGTAATTTAAAGTTATCGCACTCACAAGGTTAAAGTTAAATCATACATATACTGTAGGATAACACCTACACTGTGAGGCTGAATGTAGAGGGTCCAGGTAGATCCTGAGGGGCTTCTAGGTTGAGTTTCCCTACTATTCAGTAGGATAACATTAGCCTTACAGGGTTTCAAATAGAGGGACCGGCTGTGTCTCCACACAGGACTTAGAAGCTGAAAAATGAGACAGAAAGAAATATTAAATAATTGTTAGCTAACTAGGTTAGGTTCTATGCAGGAGTGGAATGAAAATGTGTAGAGGAGGAGTGCTAGTCAGAAGTTGAGTGGAGTATAGGATGCAGTGAGGTATTAGCACATCAATTTGTATGGCTCAGAAAAACAATGCATATATTTCTACTACAGAAGACAATGTGTAGTTACTAACTATAAAACAGCATTAACTAATGAAGGTAAAATCTAACTAATTAGTTTAACCTATCAAAAAAAAGAAATTAAACCAAGTCATAGAACAGTAATACAGCCCATGCAGTCATATCATAAAAGAATGTATATGTATACGTATATTAAGATGAGCTAGTAGGAGAGAGTTTGAAGGTTTAGCAAGGGGAGAATTGATTGATTATGGTTATGAAGAGAGATAGGGGTTGCTGTTGGGCCAGGGTTAGGATGAATATCACTGTCCTTTACTGTGAGGAGTTGTAGTAGATAGCTTGGGTTAGGGAATTTGCTGCACAGAAGTAGCATTCTTTTGAAATATTGTGTATTATATTTAATGTGTAATGTTCTATGATACTTTGAAAGTAAGTAGCTAGGTGAGCATGTTATGTTTGCATGGTTATGCAGGTGTGGTAGGGGTTGAGAGCTGGTTTGTTGGTTGGGGTAGTAAGTTTGTGGATATATTGGGTGCTCATATGAGGAGAGTAAATATGCAAAGGTTAGAAGTGGTAGTGGTAAAACAGTGAAGCAGAGTAGAATCTGAAAGGGGATAGTTGAATAAGCCATTGGGAAGGATTAGCTATATGTTGTATATATGTGGGGATGGAAGTATAGAGGTTGGGAGTGTGTAGAGATAGGAGGGAGTGGTGAGTATGAAGGGGAGTGGTTAGAGATGGGAGATGAAAGAGAAGTTGGCCAATGGGAAATGTGAAGAGGGTAATGGAAAGAGGTGTGGTTAGAAAGTATAAGAGTAGGACCCCTGGGGGTGGGTGGGAATTGGGGGTAGGGAGGGAAGTGGAGTGAGCCCACAGGGCGAACAGAGTGGGTAGACACAGAGACTGGAGGAGTTGTAGAGGAAGCAATCAGCAGGACTGATATGTGAAGATAAGTTTTAAAAGGCAGATGTGGTAAAGGCCAGTGAGAAGTGATCCTAGAAAAGGTAGTAGTAGACAAGTTGTAGTAAAGAGTAAGACGGGAGAACAGGATAGCAATGCAGGTACAACAGGAGAAATAGGGTAAGTGGCTATGTAATAGGAGGATGAAAAGGGGATGAGGCTGGGTAAAGGGTGCCACTTAGTGGACAAGCCTAAAAATGCAGGCAGATGTAAGATGAAGTCAGAAGGAGTAAACCAGGGAAAGGTGGGAGCTTTGTCAAAAAGAGGGATTTTAAAGAGGATGGGAGAGAGAGTGATTTATACACAGAATGGGGGGGGCGCTGCTGGAAGCTGCTGACTGCCCTGGCTCAAGAAGTAAATTACCACCTTTAGCAGTGGTACACTAGTAGAACGACAATTCAGGCAGGAATTATTTAATACACATACTTTTCCTGTATCCTTCATATAGGGTTTGTAGGGCAGATAGGCTGTGAGGTATATCGCAGGTAGTTGCAGGGGTTCCTTTAGTTTCTGACAGATTAGTGCTGGAAGCACGGGTAGAGCAGGGTAATTTTCCTCTATCCTTGATATAGGGTTTGTAGGGCAGATAGGCTATGAGGTGTATCGCAGGTAGTTGCAGGGGTTATTTTAGTTTCTGAAAGATTAGCGCTGGAAGCACGGGTAGAGCAGGGTAATTTTCCTGTATCCTTGATATAGGGTTTGTAGGGCATATAGGCTGTGAGGTGTATCGTAGGTAGTTGCAGGGGTTCCTTTAGTTTCTGACAGATTAGTACTGGAAGCACGGTTAGAGCAGGGTAAATTTCATGTATCCTTGATATAGAGTTTGTAAGGCAGATAGGCTGTGAGGTGTATCGCAGGTAGTTGCAGGGGTTCATTTAGTTTCTGACAGATTAGTGCTGGAAACACGGGAAGAACAGGGTAACACAGGGGTTAGACAGCAGCCTGGGCAAATCCCTAATCCTAAAGATGGCGCCCCACTAAGTCCAGTGGTAATAGGCCATGTGTATTTAAATCTGCAAAGTGCACTGTGGTATTTAGTTCTGCTGAAGTCCTGTTTCCAAGGTCAAAAGCAGTTAACTTATTGTCATTAAATAAATTAATATAATTTGTAAGTTATCAACTTTTTTTTTTGGCTAAGTGTGGATAGCTATTAGTTTATTTTCTTGGCTGTAGTGTTCTTTTGGGATTACTAGTATTTTCTATGCACAATGACCAGTCCTGAGCTTTGTCAGTGCACTAATGCTTTTGATACGAATGGAATCAAATCTGTGGTAATGCCTTCCTTAATAGGGGACTTGACCATCCTGGTGAAACTCCTTACATAGCAGCTTTTAATGGAAACTGAAGTGGTTTAAATCCAAATCCTGAGCGTTTGGTGGATGTTTGTAATAAAATGACTAATGGACATGATCATTTTGGCTCCAATATTACTAACGGCAACCAACGGGGAATTATATGATTTAGGTTCGTGGTTGACTGCTTCCATTCATCTTTCTTGCACTACAGTGACTGGTAAAGATGCTAATATGACTTTTGATGCCACTTTAGTGGTATTTGAGAAAAAAATACTTAATACAAAAGTTTGCAAGTGGATAACTTGTTTTTAAAATACTGTATTATGTGTAATAGAGTGCCCAAAGGTCTAAGAGTTTGGATATTTCCAAATGGGATATGGAGAGGTTCTGTTTTTTATAAAGAATTGATTAAAGTTTTTGTTAACTGCGGGGTTTGTAATATGAAATTAATTATAAAGGACAATGAGTCACAAATGCAGAGGCTCCATCAGGAGATTTTGGGTATTGAAAATAAATTAAAGCAAGATTTATTATTTACAGTATACAATGCTAAATACCACAAAGTGTTTTCTAAGGTTGATAAAGCAATTCATGACCTACAAGTTAGAAAAGCCAAGAAGGCTAGGACCAAAAGGGAATACCAGAATTTTACAGCCTTCCCTGTACCTAAACCCCATAGGGATGTTCTACTTGAGGTTTTATATGATGGGGTAGAGACTGAAAGAAATAGAGGGGAAGGGGATTTGTTAGTATAGGAATTATACCCACCCCTGCCCAGGAGATTGAAGAGAATTGTGCAAAGGGCTTAAAAGGACTCCCCTGAGATGGCCTGTGTAACCGGGGACTGTTCAAGCAGCCTCTCCTCCAGCAGAAAGAGAGGAAGGGGCAAGGAATGGAGAAGATATTAGTTATTCCTCAGGAATTCCCTTCCCATAATGATTTATGCTTTAACATAGATGATGATAATGTGGTAGTGACATCTTGTGGATTCAAAATTTTAATTCCAGTAATTTAGTGATGGATCATGGATGATCGATACTTTTCTTTGTTTAGTAAAGGATTTATTTTTGTACCCATCCAAAGATTGGATGTAGGAGAAGTCCTTCTTGATTTGAAGCTTTAAATGAGAAATTGATCTTGAATGTTATGTTTTTTTGATAATAAGTTGGGACCCTGTTCAGTGACTGAGCAATGTTTTACTCAGAAGAGCATCTTTAATGCCCTTTGCATCCTAATATTAGTTTATTTTAAAAAATGAGTGCAAGAGATGTTAGATGGAGAGGCAATTTAACCAAGGAGGAGGTGGCTCTTAAGAAAGACATTGTTAGTAATAAAGAGATTAGAGTTATGAAGCCAGGCAAGGGAGGGAGGGTGATTATGCATGTCACTGATTATTTTAGTAAAATGTTCACCTTGTTAAACAATGAATTGCAGTACAACAGAGTATTTAGAAAGGGAATCCCTGTGGCTCATGAAAAATAGCTGTTTTTTTGCATGGTCTGTTAATGGTTGGATTGGTTGACAATTCTTCTTTTTTCGGCTTTTCCCGGTTAGGGGTCGCCACAGTAGATCACCTGTCCGCTCGTGACAACGATGGTCATAAATTCTTAAAGGCTGACCATCTTTTGATTCTCAACATTTTTAGGATCCTGAAGGTGCTTTAAAGTATCAGTAACCCTATCTTCAACATACTGTTGCTACCACTGCATCCCAAATGCATCCTTTAACCGTCTACGTTGACAGGAGGGCGATAGGTCTGAGATCCCAGTTTAGCTGCATCTTGAGAGACTCATGAGATTTTCTTGGTAGTATTGAAAAAAAGAAGTTATGTACTTAGCATAAAATTCCATCTGTGTTGTCTATTTTCATTCTTCCCAACTAGTGGGTTTGGATCTGACTTGGCCATTACTATAGCTTGTGGACACCAAGAACTCTTGAGTTCCTCCCTACCCATAATGCATCAACCCCTAACATAGCTCAGATCGTGTTTTCTAGTTGACATACAGTAAGAAATATTAATATAATATTCCTGACAAAAGAAGCCATTATCTGGAGCTCAACATAAGGCACAATGGTGTCCTTATAATCTCTCATTCTCCCAGAAGTCAATAATGAAAAAGGGATGGAGGTTGGTGGCTGGGGAATTGAGGAATAATGAAAATGGACAACACAGGTGGAACATTATGGTAAGTACATAACATCTTTATCTGATGTGTCAATTTTCATTCATCCCTCAATTACTGGGACAGAGTCCACAGCTACATGAAATCCCAGGTGGACTCTAAGGAAGGATATTTTTAAGCATGGTTGAACCAAAGGTTGCTCTTTCTCTCGAGACCAAATCTAGTTTGTAATGAGTTATGAAGATATGAGGGTTAGCCCAAGTTGCAACTGCACATATATTGTCCATGGAATGCCTACATAAAAATACTGATTAAGTTGCCATAGATCTAGTTGAGTAGGCTCTTAAAGGTTTTGGTTTTGGTAATGAGATACCCAATTTATTGTAGACAAAAGATATACAGTCAGTAAGCCATCTTGCCAAAATAACCTTTGTAACTGATTTACCTATTTTGGAATCCACAAAGGAGATAAATAGTTGATCAGATTTTTTAACTTCTTTTGTTCTACACAAGTAGAAATTTAATTGTCTGTGAACATCTAACAAAGGCAACATGTACTCTACTTTGTTTTCAAATTTTGGAAAGAAGACAGGCAGATTAATGGACTGGTTGATGTTAGATTCTGACGCCACCTTAGGAAGTAAAGAAGGGTGGGTTTGTAATGTTACTCTATCCCTATGAAAAATCAAGTAGGAAGGATTAGACAGCAATGCCTGAAGTTCAGAAATTCTTCTGGCTGAAGTAATCGCCACTAAAAAGATGGTTTTCCAGGTCAGAAATTAAAGATCAGATCAGCTGCTGGTTCAAAGAGGGCATGAATTAAGGCCTGCCGTACGAAATTCAAGTTCCATGGTGGAGTAGTTTCTTTATAAGGTGATCTCAACAGAACAGTGCCTCTTGAGAAGGCTTTACAAAGCTTAAATGAAGCAAGGAAAGAATTCCCAAATCCAATATAGAAGTTAGAGATTTCTGCCAACTGAACTCTAATGGTTGAGGAGCTTGCTCCTTCATTGAAAATGGTTGTCAAAAACTCAAGAATAGTTTCTACCAGGACTAAAAAAAGGTCAACATGATTCAGATGTGCCCAAAAAACAAATCTTTTCTATTTACTTCTGTAAAGTTTCCTTGTAGAAGCTTTATGGGAAGATAAAAGTATATGACAGACAGGGAATGAGAGCATAGATTGTCTGGCTATTAACAGAAGTGGAAAACCACACTGTTTGGTTTGAGATATTTGGGTGAACCATGCCTGTCGGGTGAGACAGGAGGTCTGGAATCAGATCCTGAATACAAGGTGGGTAAAGTAGACAAGGCCAAAGAAAGGGGAACCAAATCTGTTGAAGCCAGTAAAGTGCAATGAGGATGACATTGCTCTTCAGCCTGGCAGCTTTCTGTAGAAATTTGGGTATCAAGGGAGTTGGGGGATAAGCACAGAGGAGACTGGGGGGACCAATTGTTGAACAGATCATCCCTCGGTGATCCCCCCAGAGCAGGGATCAGGGCAAAGAAGCTGCTGCACTTGCTGTTTAAGGAAGAAGCAAAACAATCGCAAGTCTGGCCCCATTAACAGAAAATCATATTTGTCACTTTTATGTTGAGAGACCACTCATGAGTTAGTAGAATGGACCTGCGAATTTGTCTGCTATCACACTGGACTTCCCCAGAATGTGTGTTGCTATTAGAAAACAGTTGGACAGGATCACCCATTGCCACATTCTGAGTAAGACATGGTTCCTCCTTGTTTATTGATGTATGAAACTACTGATGTATCATCTGTTTGAATCGCAACTGTCCAGAAAGGGAGAGAATGGTGGAAATCCTGCAATGCTAAGAACACTGCTCTCATTTCCAGGACACTGATATGAGTGCTGGTCTCTTCAGGGGACCAAGTTCCTTGGACTGTTTTCTCCAGGAAGTGCCCCCCACCCCATCTGGGATGTGTCTGTGGTCACTATGGCCTTGGTTTGAGGGAGAATGAAAGGATGGCCATGTAGAACATGATCTGATCAAACACACCACCAAAGGTATTTCTAGAATACATGACTGATTCTTATTTGGAATGACCTTCATTGATAAAGAATTGACTATTGTGTTGTTAGCATCCAGTGTGGAATTCTCATACAAAACTTTGCCAGGGGAACTAAGATTATGGCAGCTGACATTGACCACAAGGGTTGAAGAATCAACCAGGCAGAAATTGTGATAATGTGAACTATTTTCCTGACCTGGAATCTGATGGTTTGCATTCTTGTTAGGAGAAGATAAGCTGTTACTGATACCATGTTGAAAACTGTCCCTATAAACTCCAGTATCTGAGAAGGTTCTAACTGGGATTTGTTGTAATTTATGGTAATTCATAGAAGGGAGCAAGTATGCAGTACCTGATCTCTCACTTTTATGAGTAGATGCCTGGTCCAGGTGGTGATCAGCCAGTCATCCAGATATGGAAATATCCAGAACCCCTGCAGTCTCAAGTGAGCTGCTACCACTGACATGCATTTGATGAACAACCTGGGGGCTGTGTTGAGACCAAAGGGCAGGTCTCTCAACTGGCACTGACTGGCCCTCAGCCAGAAGTGTAAGTAACTTCTGTACTGTCTGTTCATTTTTAAGTTATAGCATGTGTCTTGAAGGTCTATGGAACACCTCTAGCCATTCTTGACCAAAACAGGTAAAATGAACTGAACCATGACCATCCGAAACTTTGTGTGTCAAACTCATTTGTTCAAGTGCTGAGATCCAAAACTGGTCTCCAGTCCTCTGTTTTCTTTGGCATTAAAAAGAATCTTGAGTAAGTTTCGGATTCTATCTGGTCTGTTGGGACCTCTTGGATGACTCTTTTTTTCTAGTAGCTTTTGTATTTCAAGTGCTGCTGCTGTTTCCCGCTGATTGAGTGGAACATCAGGAAATGTGCTAAAGGAATTATATAACCTCTGGAAATTATCCTCTATGCGAATGTATCTTTTGTGATGTCGAAGCAAACTCTCTGCTGTGGGGATAAATGACTCCCAATTGCCTCCACAGGGGGACAATCGGGCCTCCTTTCAGGAGTGCTGATAGAGTCCATCAGAGAAAGAATCTCTACATCCTTGGTTTTGCAGGCCACCTCTGCCATGGGGGTGGCTTCTTCCATTTGAGTTTCCCCCTCTGCAGGAACTACTTACACATGGATATTGGAAAGGACCCTGATACTTTTTGAACCACATTTTTCATCCTCCTCATTGATTCCTAGAGAAGGTCCTTTGAGTGATGTACTCCAACTGCAGAGAGGGTGTTTCCATCTTTTTCGCACCTGGAGAGTGTGTCCTTCATTTTAAGGCCAAATAAGGAGCTTCTGTGAAAGGGGGCATTGATGAAAGAGGTCTTGAATGATTCTGCAAAGTCATATAAGCGTATACAGGAACATCTCCTAATGGAAATGCCTGAACCTGCTGCCCTTGAGGTACCCTCAGCTGCATGAGAGATAAGGCTCATGGACAAGTTTAAAATGGACTATAGGGTCGCCATCTGTGAGGCCACAAAAGCCTGAGTCTCAGCAGTAGTGGTCCCTAAAAGAGAGTTTGACAGCTCTTTAATTAAATCTCTTTGTAACCTAGCAAAATGTGCCAGGTAGTTCAGTGACCTAACAGCCAAGGTCGCTGAAGCATAGACGCACTTCTCAAATCTGTCTAAATCCCTAGAATCTCTGTTAGGGGGATGGACAATGGAACTTTGTTCCACAAGTTCCTTCTAAGTGGTCGCCACAGGTACTCCCTTACTCCAAAACTCCCTTCCTGTTGGTGGTGCCAGAATCTGATATGGTCTCTTGAGGATAGGTTCAACCAAATAAGGGTCCTTGTATGCCCACTTAGAGATCAAATCAATAAGCTCATCAGTGTGTGGTGTTACCAGGAGGTAGACAAGTCAGATCCAAATGCCTCCAGGAATACTGATTCTTTCATAGGAGAATTGCAGGAAGACCAACCACTGCTTTGTTTAAGGATCTCTAGAATGTCTCCAAATGAGACGTCTTCTGGTGGTGATCTTAGAAATCCTTACCATTCATTGAAATCAGTATTTTCAGTGATAGAATCCTGTGGGGAATTTAAGTGCTTCCTTTTGCACTTTCTCTTCCAAGGTACTTCTTCAGTAGGATGTTCTGGAGAAGTATCAGAAGAGATGGTGACACCCTGCTGGGGAGCCTGGAGAGTTTGGGATGGCTGTCTCTGTGGAGTCGAATACTGAAGCTCAAGGCATAGAGACACGTGAGATCCTAAAGGGAGATCTGACGGGGGAGAGACCGTTCATCGGCTGAAGCAGAGAAAACTCTCTCCACCACCTCAAAAGCAGAATGTCCCAGGCAGAAGGAAGCCAACAGAATCAAAAAACCACACTTCCCTCATTGACTCTGTCTGCCTCAAGGGCATTCCATCTGAGGCAGAGCTAGAAGCTGAGCTGTCCAAAGCCGAGACTCCAAGGGGCAGAGACAGCTCCAACAACTTTGGGGTTGACTCTAACACCTCGGACCAGGCAAGGGCACTATGTCTCTGAGTCATCCGGCTTCTAACTCATCAGAGCTGGAACACTCAGAGAAATAGATCTGAGGATAACATTATCCTCAGATCTGACCCAGATGGTCTTGGCAAACTCGGGTCCATGGGCTCTGAAATGGACTGCCAGATCGGAGAGGGAGACAACATTGGAGGGGAAGAGCAAATCAAGGCTTCCTGGCCCGAAGGGGTAGTTACCAGGAGAACCCCCGTCTGTATCTGCGCCGAGAAAAATCTCATCATCCTATACATGCTGGCTTTGGTGAGACTCCTGGAAGAACAAGAGGAAGCTACAGAAGGAGAGTTTGAATGCTGTCTTTCCAAAAATGGAGACAGGAACCTAGACAACATCAGGTTAATGGCTGGTGAATATCATGTTCAAGGAAGAATTTTTGGATCCAGCAAACTCAGATTTGAACAAGTTTTTGGAGATCTGGGACTTAGCTTTGATATGGAAACCTTCAGATCTGTCCTATACTTCTTTTTAAGAGGTTCCATTGATGAAAGAGTGGAATATCTAGATGGTCTCAGGGACTTTTTTGAAGTCTCCTTAGAAGTAGTTTTACGGGGTTGAGCCCAAGTAATTTCTTCTGAAAAGGCAGAAGATAACAAACCTTATAATATCAACTTATTCTAATTATCCATGACTGCTCATGGGTTAAAATTTTTACAATAACAATCTATGTTCAGGTGGTCTGGGCCTAGGCAATATACACATAAATCATGTGCATTTGAAAGGGGAAGCTTATGTACATACTTTTTACACTTTTCAAACTCCGAAAGGCCTTTTTCAGACATCTTCAAAAATATGAGAAGAGAAAAAAAAACAGAAGTTCTCCTGAATAGCTAATTATATAGGTTGTGAATGGTTCAGGGAGTTTATATGTACGAACAGCAATTTGAGCAATGAGATAATCAATATGGTGTGTGACCGCAGGCATATTATTCTGAATAACCACACTGGACCTCAACAGTAATCACTTCAATGCCATTTATTACAAAAACATAAGCGTGCATAATTCTCCAAAAATCACATGCAGACAAAAAAATACCCTACTGCCAAACAATACATCCTATATCATATATGCTCTAAGTTTTAATAAACAAGATATTGAAGAAATTTCATTAAGGACAGGTGCACAGCTCTCATTCAAGCAGGCCTGCCAGTATAATTCTCTCTTCTATAACAATAACACCAATGTTCCCCTTCTTGGGTTGAAATTCACCTTCTCCACGATTGTAAATTTAAAACTATGATCTGGATGACTATTAATGTGTTTGCATAATGCATTAGTCAATTTGTTCCTTCTAATTTCATACATGTGTTCATATAGTCTTTCCTTAAATTTTCTCTTCGTTTTCCCAATACAGATCCCTGGACACTGTTGACATAATGCCACATATAGCTCACCTATACCACTACAATTATATTTGCCTTTAACTTTAGATTTCACCAATGAAAATATGATTCCAATAATTACAGAATCCACATCTATTCATTCCATATTTGTTGACGGTATTAATGCTATCTGTAGGCTCAAAATTATTCTTAAAACTTCTCCCCTTCTCACAGACCATAACCGGCTTGTCCCCCACTATGTTTTTAAAGTCTCTATTCTCCTCAAATATACACCAATTTTTTTGTGTAATCCATCTGATGGCATCACAGTACAAGGAAAATGTAGACACAAAAATAACCCTCACATTGAAGTTTTTCCTCCTTAGTCCTATCGCCATAAATGTTTAATTGATGGGTGGGTCATGTGACTGTTTTTTGGGGATTTAAAAAGGAGCAGTTTTGTATTGTATTTCATCTGATGAAGTCTTTATACGAATAGAGAAAAGCACTTATGTTTTTGTAATAAACGGCACTGAAGTGATTACAGTCCAGTTTGGTTATTGTGGTTTGTCTTATTATTTTGAATAATAACTTCATATTTTTTGAGGGAGAATGTTTTAAACAGGTCTATGTTTATTCGTCGAACAAAACATTCAATGACTATTAATCAAAAACTAAACATCGAATGTATTTTTTGTCACATAGACATAACATTGTAAATCAAATCATTGAATAGTTACAGCTGGCCAACATCGCAAGTGCCCGAGGATTCTATAAACTACAACTAAACAAAAATAACATTCATAAGAACAACTTAAGTGCACACTCTAATATAAAGTAAGGAACACCTTTTATATGTGAATAAATAAAAGTATTATCTCCTTATAAAGATGCAATCTCACAGTTGATATATATAAATAGCAGGGGATGTGGTGGAACAGCCCCCCACAAGAGGAGGATTCGGTGGACATTGATTATTTCTGCAAAATAACTTGACTAAATTTACCATTTGGGCACAGGAGAATAATATGCTGATAAATACATCAAAAACTAAGAATATGAGATTTGGTAGACATAAATTGAAAGGTGAATATTTAATATAGCACAGAGTGATTGAAACTATAGACTCATTTAAGCACCTGGGTATATGGGTAGATTCAGCTATGAGGTTTTCTAATCATGTCAACCGTTTGGTTAATGATAGTAATAGCTAAAACAAAGTCCATTCACAGGAGCAACCCACAGCTGTTCTGCAAAGCTCCAAAATGAGATGCAGTCTTGTAATTATTCATAATAAATGCCACTGAGTGCATAGAATAAATATTTAAATACTTTTATTAAACTCGGTAAGCGCTTTCACCATATAGACTTCATCAGATCGTATAAAGGACAGGTAGAAACAGAGACTTATATACTTTCTTATTCATGCTTAATTAATGACATCATTTCCTGCCAGCTAATTGATTAAACCACTACTACATACATTCTTACTATGCAATCGAAATATTATTAAATATAAAAATGATAATCTAAGTCTGATAAATATTTTAGATTCAAAGTTAAAGTACCAAATGAACTGCAAAACATAAAAATAAAAATAAAGTATAACATACTATTTCAACATATAAAATATATACAATGAAATGCATATTGAAAGTAATATTAGTCAGTCATACACGCTTTGTTCATCTAGCTGATTTGAACCTCTTATTATATAAAATAGGCTTCAATGATACTTTATCATTGAGGCCAAGTATTTTATCCTATAAAAAATATATATAAAATATACAAAATATAGTACGCTATTTCAACATATAAAATATATACAATAAAATGCATATAGAAATAACATTAGCCAATCATGTGCACTTTGTTCATTTAGCTGATTTTAATCTCCTATTGTGTAATATAGGCTTCAATGGCACCTTTTCATTGAGCCCAGGTATTTTGTCAGCTCTGCATCTAATTATCCAGTTCATTTCACCACGCTCAGTATAGTTTTTAACGTCACCTCCTCTCATACCAGGGGTAATAATCTGTAGTACTGAGAACTTAAACTGATGTGTTTGATCTGCAATAAGAACATGCCTTGCTAAAGCATTATGTTCAGACCAAATGCGTATGTGATAAAGATGCTCCCTGACTCTTTCCCTAAGCTTCCTGTTCATTTTCCCTATATAGAATGCACAGCAGGATATGCATCTAGCCAAATAAACAGCATGTTCAGTTTGACAGTCAGCTGAAGCATGAAAAATATAAGAATAGTTGGAAACTGGGTGAATAAAAGTATCCCTAGTGTCAATGAACTCACATTGATTACATCTTTGACAAGGTTTCATCCCTTTAACAGAATTAATGTAAATGTCCTTCGTTTGTAAATTAGGATAACATAAAATATGTTTAAGATTTTTCTTATTTTTAAAAAGAAATTTAGGTTTACTTCCTACTATTTCTTTAATAGTGTCATCCAAAAGCAAGATGTCCCAATGCTTTTGCACTATATTCTTTAATACAAAGGTGTCTGCATTATAAGACATGGGCACTTTTACTACATGACTATCACTCCGCTCTAGGTCCTCTCTAAAATTTTGTATTTACCTCGGAGAAATATGGACTCGCTCTTATTGTTCTGATCATGTTGGTTTCCTCAATAGCTTTATCTACTTCTTGTGGATCATACTGTCTTACTGTCAGTAAAAACAATGACCAATCCACTGGAACACAATTTATTATAAAAACCCTGACGTCTCGGCAACAGCCTTCAAGGAGTATGGAAAGTACAAAACCACAAGCACATTTATACAATTACACAACATCAATTACTATAATTATATAATTAACCAATCTTAGTTAATTAGATTCAATTTAACAACATTTTCCAATTAAAATCTTCATTTAAACCCGATGGATACAACGTTTTAAATTTTAAAATGTATATTGCTTCCTTGTGTTGCAATAATTGTTTAATACTTGCATTATTATATTTGTAATCACATACTTGTTCTAAAATGGTCCCTTTTAAACCACTACTATCACTATTATGAAAATTTTTAAAATGCATTGCCACTGGGCTATCTTCTTTTTCATTATTAATGTCTCTAACATGTTCCAAAAGTCTGACTTTAAATGCTCTTTTTGTTTAACCAATATAAAATTTGTCGCAAGGGCATTTCAATGCATATATTACTCCCTCAGAGTTGCAATAAAAAACATTATTAGTTTTAAACAAAACATTATTAATGCTAGAAAAACTGGAGACAATAAAATTGCAAGCCTTACATTTACCACAAAGATACGTGCCCTTATTCTTGATGTTATAATGTATAGTGTCTATAGGCATACTAAATCTACTTTTCACTAGAAAATCTTTTATATTTTTCCCCCTTCTATAGGAGAATTTAAGTTCAAAATTCAACCATGTCTTGGTCAGTCTTGCTGTCAGTCTCATTTTTAAATCTAATAGTTCTTGTGTGTAACCATTATGTGTTGGTTTCAACCTAGACGCTCGCATAACCTGACCCTTAACAACATTTTTAAAAACATATTGAGGATGCATGCTCCTCCTGTGTAATAATGTATTCCGGAAACATTTTTTTTTATGGACACCTGTGTTCAGAAGGCCATTATCCAGTCTCTCAATGAAGACATCTAAAAAAGATATATTCTGTCGAGAATAATTCATGGTAAAATTAAGATAATCAGTCAGTCCATTTAACTGTGAGGCAAACTCAATATGATGTTTCGTTACCTTTCCAAATCAAAAACAAATCATCCACAAAATGCTTATAAAAGCCCACGTTCAACTTAAAGCTCTCAAGGTGGAACAATTTATCTTCCTCCCAGCTTGCCATAAAAATGTTGGCGTAGCTGTTGGCACAGGGAGTGCCCATCGCTACGTCATCATTCTGAATGTACAAGGAGTCCTCGAACAAAAAAACATTGTTATGAAAAACAGTTTCCAAAAAAGAGTTATTAAATCAATGTTTTTTGCATTAACAGTTGAATGTGTGGACAAATAATTATGTACTTTTACCACACCTTCTTCAGGTGTGGTATAATTGTAAAAAGGCTAGTCACATCTAAGGTAACTCACTAAAAATTCTTTACTGTCTTTCAAAATATAGGCATTAGCATCAACCACAGGTCTCAAAATGTGCTCGATGAGACCTATTGTCTCTGGTAGAGGGTGGGTTACAGAACGTCTGTCAATATACATTGAGCACTTTTTGAGACCTGTGGTTGATGCTAATGCCTATATTTTGAAAAACAGTAAAGAATTTTTAGTGAGTCTTTATGACTACATGAAACATGTTGATTATGATGCATCGTTTATTTTAGTTACCTTAGATGTGACTTGCCTTTTTACTATCATACCACATGAAGAAGGTGTGGAAAAAGTACATAATTATTTGTCCACACATTCAACTGTTAATGCAAAAACCATTGATTTAATAACTCTTTTTTGGAAACTGTTTTGCATAACAATGTTTTTTTGTTCTAGGACTCCTTATACATTCAGAATGATGGCGTAGCGATGGGCACTCCATGTGCCAACAGCTACGCCAACATTTTTATGGCAAGCTGGGAGGAAGATAAATTGTTCCACCTTGAGAGCTTTAAGTTGAACGTGGGCTTTTATAAGCATTTTGTGGATGATGTGTTTTTGATGTGGAAAGGTAACGAAACATCATTAGTTGAGTTTGCCTCACAGTTAAATGGACTGACTGATTATCTTAATTTTACCATGAATTATTCTCGACAGAATATATCTTTTTTGGATGTCTTCATTGAGAGACTGGATAATGGCCTTCTGAACACAGGTGTCCATAAAAAAGCATGTTTCCGGAATACATTATTACACAGGAGGAGCATGCATCCTCAATATGTTTTTAAAAATGTTGTTAAGGGTCAGGTTATGCGAGCATCTAGGTTGAAACCAACACATAATGGTTACACACAAGAACTATTAGATTTAAAAATGAGACTGACAGCAAGACAGTATGATCCACAAGAAGTAGATAAAGCTATTGAGGAAACCAACATGATCAGAACAACAAGAGCTAGTCCATATTTCTCCGAGGTAAATGTACAAAATATAAGAGTGGACCTAGAGCGGAGTGATAGTCATATAGTAAAAGTGCCCATGTCTTACACTGCAGACACCTTTGTATTAAAGAATATAGTGCAAAAGCATTGGGACATCTTGGTTTTGGATGACACTATTAAAGAAATAGTAGGAAGTAAACCTAAATTTCTTTTTAAAAATAAGAAAAATCTTAAACAAATTTTATGTTATCCAAATTTACAAACGAAGGACATTTACATTAATTCTGTTAAAGGGACGAAACCTTGTCAAAGATGTAATCAATGTGAGTTCATTGACACTAGGGATACTTTTATTCACCCAGTTTCCAACTATTCTTATATTTTTCATGCTTCAGCTGACTGTCAAACTGAACACTTTGTTTATTTGGCTAGATGCACATCCTGCTGTGCATTCTATATAGGGAAAACAAACAGGAAGCGTAGGGAAAGAGTAAGGGAACATCTTTATCACATACACATTTGGTCTGAACATAATGCTTTAGCAAGGCATGTTCTTATTACAGATCAAACACATCAATTTAAGTTCTCAGTACTACAGATTATTACCCTTGGTATGAGAGGTGGTGATGTAAAAACTGTACTGAGCGTTGTGAAATGAACTGGATAATTAGATGCAGAGCTGACAAAAATACCTGGGCTCAAATATTACACAACAGGAGATTAAAATAAGCTAAATGAACAAAGTGCACACGATTGGCTAATGTTATTTCTATATGCATTTTATTGTATATATTTTATATGTTGAAATAGCGTACTATATTTTGTATATTTTATATATATATTTTATAGGATAAAATACTTGGCCTCGATGATAAAGTATCATTGAAGCCTATTTTATATAACAAGAGGTTCAAATCAGCTAGATGAACAAAGCGTGTATGACTGACTAATATTACTTTCAATATGCATTTCATTGTATATATTTTATATGTTGAAATAGTATGTTATACTTTATTTTTATGTTTTGCAGTTCATTTGGTACTTTAACTTTGAATCTAAAATATTTATCAGACTTAGATTATCATTTTTATATTTAATAATATTTCGATTGCATAGTAAGAATGTATGTAGTAGTGGTTTAATTAATTAGCTGGCAGGAAATGATGTCATTAATTAAGCATGAATAAGAAAGTATATAAGTCTCTGTTTCTACCTGTCCTTTATACGGTCTGATGAAGCCTATATGGTGAACGTGCTTACCGAGTTTAATAAAAGTATTTAAATATTTATTCTATGCACTCAGTGGCATTTATTACGAATAATTACAAGACTGCATCTCATTTTGGAGCTTTACAGAACAGCCGTGGGTAGCTCCTGTGAATGGACTTTGTTTTAGTTATTTTGACTTTCGTTTTTCTTTTCACGGGAACATTTGCTTCGTGGTGGTGCTGTTTGGTGTTTTTAATGATAGTAATAGAACTACAGGTTGTATAAAAAAGATTTATAAAGCCAAGGAAATCAAAAATAATGAAGTTATTGTTTGTTAGTTACATAAGACCCAAACGTCAGTGTGGAATAACAATTTGGAAACCCTATAAGAAAACAAGCATGAGTAAACTGGAAAGAGTACAGCGGAAATATACCAAGGGCATCCACTGATGTGAAAATTTAAGTTATTATGATAGACTAAAATATCTGAACTTGTATATAAGACATTTAGAGACTGCTACCTCTGGGAATGTTTGTGGTTATCAAAAAATACTAGAAAATCATCAAACAACCTATGTTGAAGATTCTATAGGAATGAGAAGTGTACTAACTGTTTCTCTGACAGAGTAGCCGATGCATGGAATAGACTACCTAATTACATTAAATCAAGTACTAGTTTAGATATTTTTAAGAACAACCTGGACACTTATTATGGGAACAAGTGCTTTGGTTTACTGGCAAGCTAGAAGGGCATTAATTCCCGTGCTTAAAATATTTGTATGCATGCATGTATATATGCCAAATCCGAGACCTCACCTTTATAAGAAGATAATGTTCTTACTTACTCACATATAAAAGTTGTTCTTTACTTTATATTACAGAGTATGCAGTTTAGGAGGTATTTTTATGAATGATAATATACCTTGTCTTCAAAAAAAGACATTACATCTACTTGTTTAACATACTATTTCAATAAACTATTAATCTCTATATAGAAGACCTTGGCAAATGTATATTAATATGCGCACGTTTACTATGATGTATACATGTAGTATCTGCTATTTCCTTACTGATGGCCAAGTATGACTATGTGATGATTTGATTTGCAATGTTATTCCTATATGACAAAAGTACATTAGATGTTTAGCTTTCGATTAATAGCCGTTCAATGAATAAACATAGACCCATTTCGAGCATCATTGGTGTCACTATTTGAGCTGCTTGTGCCCCCTTCTATTCAGATATTATGTGGTTCTGGGAACATAAGTATATACTTCCATCTCAGTTTAAGGATCAAATGGTCACCTAGCTCAGATTTCTGGATGACATTTTTTTTTTTAATTTGGAAAGGCGATGAATGTTTATTAAGGAATTTTATGGATTATATTAATAGTGCTATAACATTTTTAAAGTTCACTTATGACTTCTCTGTTTCCAATATTAATTACTTCGATGTGCTATTAGTCAAGGATTTTAGTTTGAGGTGTTTTAAATCAATGTTATAATGAAAACCCACTTTTTCTAATAATTATTTGCATTTCTATAGTTGCCATCTCTACAAACAAAACAGAAGTCTACTGAAAGGCCAAATGGTACGGTTGGCAAGGACTGTGTCTGATGAAGATTTAAAAGAGGAAATTGTGTTATTAAAACAGATGCTTTTTGAAAGGGGGTACCGGGTGGACTTGGTTGATAATATCCATGATGAGATCAAAAGGGGAAGAAAGATTAAAGTTTATGCCATTTTAGGTAGGGGCCTCCTTGATGTTAACAAAGAGGTAAATGCAAGTGATGGAATGGAAATTAGCATAAGTGATACAAAGACAGGTCAGGATACACCATATGAATACGGTATGGTGCTCAAATATGGCCCAGAAAGTAACACTATTAAAAAAGTTGTTATGGCTAACTGGAAGGTCTTTGAGAGTGATTTGGAACGGGTTAAGAAAGTGGGTGTTCAGCCTTTATTTAGTTATAGGATGTGTAACAATCTTAAAGAAAAGATTGAAAGAGTGGATTTTAAGGGTGAAAGTTTTAATACAGGTTTACAGATGGGCACCATGAAGTGTGCAGCTTACAGGCAATGCAGCTCCATATATGACGGGGAACAATATCATGCTCCCCAGTATTAATTACACCTTTCGATTTAATCAAAATTTTAATTATAGGAGCATGGGGATTATCTGCCTAGCATTTTGTGATTATTGTTTTTCATTTTATACGAGTAAGACTGAGCGGTCATTACAAAAAGAAATTTATGAACAAAAATATGATCTTATCAATAAGAAGGATATAAATGCTTTGTTTAGATATAGAACAACTTGTACAGAAAATAAGGAATATTTTCTGTCTTGGAACTAGTGGTTAAAAATCCTAGAGGTGATCCCTGGCAGCAAACTTTAGAATACAGGGAGTTGGTCTGGCAGATATGCTTAAACGCAAATGAAAAGCTGAGGGTGAATGACACTGTTTCCATTGCCAGTGTATTAAAATTGAGGGCAACTAATGTGTAAGCTACCCTTAAACAGAATCTTCTGTAGAGGATTTGACATGAATATAACATTGAGATTTATTTACTTTTCATTTACATTTTATTTATTTATTAACTCATTACATTCGAGTGATGCCTCCAGGTGCATCTGCAGTTAACTCCTACTGATGCCTCTAGGCATCAAATAATGCTTGTTCATATTTGCATTAATAATTCCAAAACCATGCTATGTACAAGGTTTTAAAAGATTTCATCTTAAAGCTTACACAATGGCATACTCAACTGCATTAATATTTGACCTCTGTCTAGTGCAGGTAAATAAGAAGTTATGTACCTACCATAACGTTCCATGTTAGTTGTCTTCTCTCGCCTTCTTTCTTGCTTGATGGGTTCGGAGCCGATCCTCGGCTCCGACTCGGCACTTGCTAAGCTCGAGAGTCACTTTTACCAGCTCGAGGCAGCCCCATATCCCATGATGCAAGGCGGTAAGTACCCAGATCTCGTTTGATGACAAAGGGCAATAGCACCAAGCATAAACACTTCCCAAAGGAAGAAAGAAAACTTACAGGATGGAAGAAGGACCAGGTCTGAATGGTCTTCAGCATAATAATTTCTTATAACAAGGTCTGTCCAGGCCTGGGGGAAGGAGGGAGCGTCGCAAGAAAGAAGGCGAGAGAAGACAACTAACATGGAACGTTATGGTAGGTACATAACTTCTTAATGTTAAGTTGTCAATCTCGCCTTCATTCTTGCTTGATGGGACGGCGTCCCTAGCACCTCTATCCTGGGTGGCTCAATGGAACAGACTCTTGAGGACTGTAGAGCCAAAACTGGCTCTGTCCCTGGAGGCCAAGTCCAATTTGTAATGGGAAACAAAGTGTGAGGAGTGGCCCAAGTGGCCGCTGCACAAATAGTGTCTAAAGGAAGTCTAGCTTGAAAGGCTGTAGAAGTAGCTAAGCTCCTAGTTGAATGTGCTTTAGGTTTTGAGCACAGCTGTTTTCCCCTGAGCAGATAAATTTCAGAGATGACCGAAGAAAGCCATCTGGACAAGGTCACTTTAGAAACAGGAAGGCCTTTTTATTATCCGCATAGGAAACAAAAGTTGATCAGATTTTCTAAATTTTTTGTTCTGTCCAAATAATATCTAAGTTGACGGTGGACATCAAGATAATGTAGTTTTTGTTCAGCTCTGTCAGAATAGTTTGGGAAAAATACAGGAGATCAATGGATTGATTCAAATTGGTCTTTGAAGCGACCTTAGGCAAAAAGGTCGGATTAGTTCTCAAAGATACTCTGTCTTTGTGAAAAACCAAATAGGGGGGTCGAACCGATAGAGCATGAAGTTCAGACACCCTCCTGGCCGATGTAATAGCCACTAGGAATAAAGTTTTCCAAGAAAGAAATTTCAGGGAACAAGAAACAGCTGGCTCGAAGGGGGGAACAATCAAGGATGTCAGCACTAAATTTAGATCCCACTGAGGAGGAGGATTCCTGATTGGAGGCTTTAGTAGGAAAATTCCTTTCAAGAAGGCCCTGCAGAGCCTATGGGACATAATATTATGATCTGCGACCCCGACATGAAAGTTGGAGATAGCAGCCAATTGAACTCTGACTGTGGAAGAAGAGGAGCCTGCATGAAAAATCTCTGCTAAGAAGTCCAGGACTGCCTGAATAGGGGCAGTGAAAGGATCAATATACTTGGCCTTAGCCCAATGAGAGAAACGTTTCCATTTGCTTGTATAAATCCTCCTGGTAGAGGATTTTAAACTACTATGATGTCTCTAACTGGGTTAGAGATCAAAGGAAGCCTGGCTAAGGAAGGAAGTGGAGCAACCATGCTGTGAGGTTGAGAGAAGGGATAGACCGGTGCAGCTGACCGGATTGGTGAATCAGAAGATCTGGCACTGGGTCCAGATGCCACGGCTGCACCAAAAGGTGATGATGGAGGAACGGGAACCAAACTTGTCGAGGCCAGTAAGGGGCAATGAGAATCAATTTGGCTCTCAAAACGGTAGCTTTCTGGATAACTTGAGGGATCAGAGGAAATGGAGGGAAGGCATAAAGAAGTCCCTGGGGCCAATCCTGGGTCAGAGCGTCTCTGGGGGGATGGCCTGGTAGAGGGAAGAGACAGAAGAAGTCTGGGCATGTGCTGTTTTGGGGAGTAGCAAAAAGATCGCAACATGGACGACCCCATTCCAGAAATATCTCTTCCGCTATAGATTGCTTGAGAGATCACTCGTGAGGCATGAGAATAGCTCTGCTCAATCTGTCCGCTACAACGTTGGTTTTCCCAGGGATATGCGTTGCTACCAGAAACTGATGAGAGGAGATCGCCCATTGCCATAGTCTGAGCGCTTCTCGACACAAGGGGTAGGACTTGGTTCCGCCCTGTTTGTTGATATACCAAACTACAGACATGTTGTCTGTGTGAACTGCAATTGTCCCTACGGGAAGAAAGTCGTTGAGGGCTTGCAACGTTAAAAGCTCTGCTCTCATCTCCAGGACATTTATGTGCAGATGGTACTCGAACGGCTGCCACGTCCCATGAACCATCCTGCCCTGATAATGCCCCCCCCACCCGATCAGGGAGGCATCCGTGGTGACAGTGGCTATCGGGGATGGGGGTACAAAGTGTCTGCCTTGGTGAAGCTGAGGAGATGTGATCCACCAAGCAAGATGATCTTTGCAAGTCTGTGTCACCAGAATCTGGTGACGCATTGGAAGTTGTTGGTACGACCACTGTGTGAACAGCATCCACTGAAGAAGGCGCATGTAGAAACGAGCCAGGGGAAGAAGAGTAATGGCCGCAGCCTTGAGGCCTAATACCTTTAGAACCATTCTGGCCTGTACTTTCTTGTTGGCTAGAATGATCCTGACATGAGTCTGAACGTCTGAAACTCTTTGATTTGTAAGGGTAGCTGACATCCGAACAGTGTTTAAGTTTGCGCCTATGAAAGTAATAGACTGGCAGGGCGATAAGGATGACTTTTCGAAGTTTATCGAGATGCCCAAATGAGAACAAAGATTTATTGTGTAATCCCTGGCTTGAATAAGCTGATGCCTGGTGGTGGCTGATAGGAGCCAGTCGTCGAGATACGGAAACACCTGGAATCCTTGACGTCTCAGGTGAGCCGTGACCACTGCCATGCATTTGGTGAACACTCTGGGGGCTGTAGTGAGACCAAAGGGCAGGGCTCTGAACTGGAAATGACTGGACCCCAGCCGAAAGCGGAGAAATCTCCTGGAGCGTCTGTGAATTTTGATGTGATAGTACGCATCCTGAAGATCTATTGAGCACATCCAGTTGTCCTTCTGTAAGAAGGGCAGAATTGACTGAAGAGTGACCATTCGGAATCTTGTCTTCCTCACAGACTTGTTGAGTCTGCTGAGATTCAATATTGGTCTCCAGTCTCCCGTCTTTTTGGGGACCAAAAAGAACCTTGAGTAGATTCCGGCTCTGAATGGTCTGTTGTAACTGGCTGAATGGCTCTTTTTTGCAGTAGTTTTGAGACTTCTAACTCTGCAATTTCCCTTAGACCGGGTGGTACATCTGGAAGGGAATTTGAGGGGAAAGGACTTTCCTCGAAAAGAATTATGTAACCCTTGGATATGATCGACTGTACCCATCTGTCTTGAGTGAGGGAGTGCCAGGCTTCTGGGTACAGTGATAATCTTCCCCCGACTGCCTCCAAGGAGGGACAGCCGGGCAACATCTCAGGGATGCTGAAAGGGCTTATCAGAGAGAGGCTCTCTGTTTCCCTGTTTTTTTGGACCCCCTCTGCCTCTAGAGCGGCGTCTGTTGTTGCTACCCCCTCTGCCTCTAGGGGTAAATTGACCACGTGAATCCGGCGTGACTCCTTGGGATTTACGGAACCACATTTTGCCACCTTTCTGTCCTTTGGGGTAAGGTCTAGAAGGGGTGGAAAAACGGACTCCTACGGCAGAAAGAGTCTTGCCGTCCTGCTCACACCTGGTCAAAGTTTCCTTCACTTGAGGGCCAAACAAAGCTGACCCATCAAAGGGAGAGTTTGTGAAGGACGCCTTAAAGGGATCTGCAAAGTCACATAGCCGCATCCAGGCTTGGCGTCTAAGAGCCACACCTGTACCTGCGGCCCTACTCGCTCCATCAGCAGCATATGATATTAGCCGCATGGAGGAGTTTGCAATGGAATTAAGGGTTCCTAGCTGTGAAGCAATTTTTTCTTGAGCCCCTGCAGCTGTAGGATCCTGTACTACTTCACCCAGCTCCTTAAGGATATCCCTCTGGAGTCTGGTGAAGTGACAAAGGTAATTCAGCGAACGCATGGCAAAGGTCGCTGAGGAAAACATCCGCTTACCGTACCTATCCATGGTCCTAGAGTCCTTATTAGGAGGATGGACGGGTACGGAAGGATCTGCAAGTTCCTTCTTGGTGGCAGCAGCCACCACCATGGCATCAGCGGGGACACCCTTAGTGAGGAATTGCTTGTCACACGGGGCAGTGATAAATTTTGAAGGCCTCCTAGGGACTGGCTCTACAGAGTCAGGAGCTGCCCACGCCTTTCGGGCAATAACCTGCATAAGGGGGTCGAAAGGCGGAGACACCCAGGAGGTGGAGGGCCGAGATCCAAACGCCTCTAGGTATACTGACTCATCCTCAGAGGGATTGTTGGTGGGCCAGTTTCCCCTCTGTTTAAGGAGTTCTAGGATGTCTGAGAAGGAGACATCCTCAGAGGGGGATCTAGGGGATCCCTCTGACTCATCAAAGTCAGTATCTGAAGTGATAGACACGGGGGAGTCTACATGTTTCCTCTTACAAGTCCTCTTCCTAGGAGGATCTCCCGAAACATCAGGAGAATCCTCGGAAGAGGGGGAAATTCCCAATGGGGAAACCTGAGGCGGAGGATCTCTGGGTCCTGTAGCAAGAGAAGTGGCAGAGATGTCAACAGGCACTATAGAGGGAGGAGCTAAGGAACAGACTGCTGACTGATACCAGTGGCCAGCACACTCTTCATCACCTCGAATGCTCCCCTCCCAGGCAGGTCCGAGAGAACCCGTTTCGAAGAACTAGGAACTCCAGGGACCACCGAAAGGGAAGTCTCCGAGGCAGATGTCGGAGCCGAGCTCACCAAGGCCGAGGCTCCAAGGGGAAGAGCGGGTTCGGACAAGGGTCCGATGCCACTCACCCCCTCGGAGGAGACCATGGAAGCCCAGCCACCGAATCCCTCTAAGGAAGGTCTCGAAGAGGAGATAAGAGTAGAGGCTGAAGGAACAGAAGGGGGTATCTGTCCTCCAGCCGTAGCAGTAACCATTCGAAGACTCCAACTCCAAGCTCTGGGGTAGAGTTGAAGGAGGAACTGTAACGGGGTGTGGACCAATAGTCGTCTGTTGAGACGGACTATGTAACATTTGGGCCAGTGCCTGTGACTTAAGTAATCTACTGACCACTCTCTCTAAGTCATGCTCAGAAAGCCTGGATGACCTTGAAGATCGGCTCCGATGGCTCCGTTCCGAAAGGAGAGGTGAAGTCGGAGCCGACAGTATCGGCTCCAAGGAAGGAGACCTCGACCTCTTCCTGGAAGGAGCCATCGGAACCGATGAAACTATAGAACCTGTCGGAGCCGACAACTTATCGGAGCCGACAGGTAGCCTCGATGCATCGGCTCCAGCCGAGCCGATACAGCCACAAAGTAACGGTGTCGGAGCCGATCGGAGCCGACACCGATGCCTGTGCCACATGGTGGTCGGAACCGATCGGAGCCGAGACCGAAGTGGTCGATGCAGAATCGGCACCGATAGCCATCGGTGCCGAAGGCTTAGTTAAGCCAGAATCGGCTCCAGCCGGAGCCGATCTCGACTCAGAACGAGTCGGAGCCGAGGCCGCAGGCTTTGACACAGAAGCCTGGGCCTTGGAAGATTTGGCAGTTTTGGATGGAGCCGACTTAGCGGAGAGCCCTCCGGCTTAAGAAGGCCCCTAAGTATTAGTTTGTTTCTTCTTTCCTGCAGGACTCTCTGGCTGAAGGAATGACATATAGCACAGGAGTCCTGCAGGTGAAGAGGCCCCAGGCAATACAGGCAAGAAGTGTGACCGTCTGTCAGAGACATCTTCTGACAGCACGAGTCACACTTCTTAAAGCCTGAGACCCTTTCCTTTGACATGGTGTAACACAACACACACACACACCAGTCAAAGAATTAAATTAAATTAAATATACCAAAAAGGTATAACTAGAAAAACACACACACACACCCTAACAGGGGGGGGGATGGGATGGTAAAGTTTGACTAAAAAATCAGAAGAGACAGGGAATTTTCTGTCAGAAAATCTTTAAAATTAACTTAAAACTAAAAATTAAAGGGTTTTTAGTAAAAAGGGGGCTAAAATATCAAAGTAGTAAATCACTTACCAGGAGCTGGTAAAAGGAGGACCTCATAAGCGAAGCGGCAAACGAGATCTGGGTACTTACCGCCTTGCATCATGGGATATGGGGCTGCCTCGAGCTGGTAAAAGTGACTCTCGAGCTTAGCAAGTGCCGAGTTGGAGCCGAGGGATCGGCTCCGAACCCATCAAGCAAGAATGAAGGCGAGATTGACAACTTAACATTAAATATTAACTGTTGTTTTTATGATATTAATTTACATATTTATAGTTTTCATAATTTTCTAAATATCTCAACAACCAAGTAACCAAGGCAGAACTTCCTAGCCTCATATGAAAGCTCTTAGCGAGATAAATAAAATGCTTCTTACAGTATGGGTGTAGCTTTAGTAGTTGCTGAGATACTGTAAGTTGTTTACAAAATATTACAAATGTTAATAGTTACTGTGTTTACTGTGACTTATAACATTTGGTTTAAGGCCTAGAACCTAAAGAATACTACCATTATAAAAATAGTTTGTGCTGAATAGTTTGTCATTTATACTTCTTTCATAACCCCTATGGTTCCAGAAATATGAACATTTGTTTGAATTGTGAGGACATAATTTGACTCTGTCAAAAGGATTAGGCTCCGCCCATTGGAAGTTACAGTGCAAACTTCCTCAGCTCCAGTGGAGTGAATGAGTCAAATTCAGATATATTTAATAATGAAGTAAAATTAAAATAT